>NW_009260400.1:151878-159619 GCF_000687185.1 Egretta garzetta | reverse complement strand
CGAACCGACGGTTTTCGGCTCCCTCAGAGCGGCAGAGCTCCTCCTGCCTGGCGTTTCGCGGGGCCGGGGGTGCCCCTCACTGGTATGTTGTCAGTGGGTAGCTGCGCTATTCGTGGAGACTTTTCAGAATGTCTGACTGTGGGTTTTGTTTCTTTTGTTTGTTTGTTTTTTCTTTTAGCAGAAGGCTGTTTTTAGGGGAGATTAAAAAAAGTGGTATTGTAGTTCTTAGGGTCTTTGAGAACGTCCTGCAAGCTGTGCTCCCTTCCTCCCTCCCACCAAGGTTCCAAAGCTAGAAGATACATGTAAGCAGCTAAACAGAATCAGGACTTTGCCTTGCTAATCAAAATCAAAGCACGGCAAAAAAAGGTAGTAAAAAATACTGTAAACCAATTGCAGCTGGCTTTCAGAAAGGCATCTCTAATACCAATGTCTATACAGGGCTCTTCAGATAATTATGAAGCATTTTATGAAGCAGGGTGTGTTATTAGTTAACTTATAAATAAACTGATACAGTATTTCCAGACAGATTTTCTATTTACTTGCTCATAAAAAGAAAAATTAATTATTCAGTGTAGTTTTAATTAGAAGTTAACTTACACTTTTGGTAATGACCACAGTAGAAGAATCTTCCAAGAGTTATTTCAAAAGAGACTTAAGGTTAACAGGTTCATTTAGAAGTTAGAGCACTAGTTCATCTCTCACCCTGAATTACAGGGTATTGAAAGGTGCTGAAGGCTTGCATTTAGAATCCTGTATGTTAGGGTTGCATGCACGCCCCTGCTATTGCTGCTTTGAAACCCTGCTGTCCAACCAATACCCTCATCTAGGAGAAGGTTTTTAGCAACTGTGCTAAAAGCTAGCAAGCAATATGATAGAAAGCTAGGACAACCAAATTAAACTAAGCAGAATATTTTATTTATGCTGTATTAGCAAAATCTTCCTTTGGGTTGTCTTCATCCCTGTGTGGTTTATTCTAAACTAGTGATGCAGAAGAAGTTAGGTTTATTGCTGCTTTTCTCAATCGGTAGATATTACAATGATTTCTCATCCCCTTTCAGATGCTTTCTTGGATGGTTCTTAAATGTAGCAGGTTTCCTTGATAGCAACTGGATCATGCAGCTATGCCCTACTGAGCAAGTTCACTTCTGCAGCTGTCTTAAAAAGGTGGGAAGTTAACACCAACTCTGATGTTGCACAGTGATTCTTGGATTTAAAGTACTGTCAGATTTGTGTTATAATGGATGCCTGCTCTGATACTACATTATATGCCACCAGCATACTAACTTGATCACACCGTAAGTAAAGTCAGTGGAATACATACAGCTGTTTGATAATTATTCTCATCTTTACTACATGATGACTACTAAATTACTTCCTGAAGTACCTTCCCCGGTGTTTTCACAAGACTCACTTAGATCAGAATTATGTATTCTCGGTTCCCTACCTGAACTTTTCAGCATTCTACAGTTGTAGCGAGGTATAGTAGACAAGTTTAAAACAGTATTTACTTTATTACAACTTGTATTTCACTGAAGCAAATTGTAGGTGTGGAAAGTATTTATGGAACCATAAGGCAAATCCTTCACTTTTTAATCTCTTGAGATTATTAAAAATGAGTTCTTGATATAGTAAAGAACAAATAATGAAAAACAATTTCTTCCTTTTCTCATTTCCTTCACATTCAAGTAATATAGAGTGTACTTTCTCAAAGCTGGGGCTTTGGTGTGCAGTTTGAGCTCTCAGAGGCGTATGCTGTATCTGAGACAGTAGGGAACTTGCACTGATAAAGAGCCTAGCTGAGGTAAAGGGTATAGCTGAGGAAAACCTTCAGTAGTATGTGCAGCTGTAGGGCACTCCCAAATTACAAGACCACAAATAAGCAAACCATTTGGTGCTAATGTGGAGGAGAGCCACCACAACTCCCTGCTCATTGCTCTTTGTTTCCCCACTCTATTAATCTTAATGAAGCCAAGTTTGTTCTTTTGTTAGCTGAAAGGCTCCTACTATAGCAGTAACCATTTTCTGCTTTGCAAAGCAGAAAAATTGAAATAGAGACACATCCAAAATACTTTCAAAATAGTTGTGAATAATCTAAATATATTAATTCAAACAGTAACACCGTTCAGATTATCTTTCAATTAAAGGATTTAGTGACTAAAGCAATTTTATACAAGTCACCTGCAACTTAGTTAATCCTAGCCTCAGATCTCACATCTTTCCTACTCTCCTCTCCTTTTTCATACCCCCAGTTCTGAACTATAAATAAGTTTTTGGGCACCAAAATAGAAGAGCAAACATCACTTTGCTTCCAAATTCACATAGAAATTCCTGAGAACTACCTTTGAAACTGGAGTTATGTCTGCCTAGGTTAAGTTTATTACAGCTACACACGGTTCCAGACCAAAAGTGGAATATCTTTATCAAATCAAATACAAAAAGTTCTTTAAGATCTTACACAGGCAGTCATCAGCCATTCAAGTACAGCTGGATAACTGGATTCATGGATCCTGGTTTCTGCTAACAGCAGCTGTAGTGTGCTGTTGTCAGCAGCAACCAGTCTGCTTACCCTGCAGACAGTGACTCCCATTTTCCTGCACACATGAAACAGATTCAGGGAAACCCAGATAGGAGATTAAATTTCTTCCCAATTTCAATGAAATTCCTGCATTTATCTAAGCAGCTCATCTATCTTATGAAGGAAAGCAAGAAAAGATTACTCATGTTATTTTCTACAGATACCTCAATGTGTTGCTTCTTTTCAGTTTGCTGTGCATCCAAATTCTTATTGATGGCCTTAGTAAACATTTAATTAGACATACTGAAGGATGACTGATCATTCTGTCTTAAGGATTGCCCAATTATGCTTCCAAAGGTTTTCTTTTATTAAGTGAAAGAACAGCAGATGTCATGATTCATCCTCGCTACCTCCATTTTCTCTTCCTCAGTAAACTGTAACCATACAGGGTCAACACTTTTTTTGCCTTGCAAAGAAATAAACTGATAAATTAAAAGAAAGGAAGAATTATTTCTGTCTAGTTGGTAACAGAATGGAAGAGATTGTGCCAAATGGTGTAGCTAAAATAAATGGCACAGCCATATATGGTAAGAGCCTCATACAATTGAAAGGATATATAAGAGAATTGATTCAAGGTATTTACTCAGAAATGCAACAAAAGTTTCTAAAAATCCTTCTTAGAGACAACCTTGATCTTCCCTTAAGGAGTCACTATCTAAATATGTTTTTGAAATTATTTTTAGACCTTCCAGTTCACATAGAGAGTACTGAAAACTGGTTTGAGATGTCTTCAGTAAGTCTTTCATGATTCTGCCATATGAAGTTAAGTGTTTTATCAGTAAGAGATACCATGGCACAGTATTCTGTGCATGTAGTTGTAATGGTATGTTTATCACTGTTCAAGTGTAGATATCAAATACAGAAAAAATAGGCTGAACTGAGAAAGCAGTTCATTTTAGAATATCAGTTAACAAACCAGGAGCAAAAAAAGCATGAAATGGTTGTAGATGCGCAAGATTTCACTGTTATGAAAAGGGAAATGTCAGACAGTAATGCTAAAAGGTGTTAATTACACAGTCCAACCTTTTCTGGTAATTCTCAAAGATTTGGGGAATCAAAGAAGATGATCAGGTTGACCTCACAGGTGACTACAGCTGTCATGTTAGCAGAAATGAAATGGAGCAGAGCGCAGTACCTCTAATTGTGCTGTATTGTTGGAAAGCAGTCAGGTAAGGGAATTAAAGTAGAGAATGAAGGAAGCAGAGAAAGCAAGGTATAGTGAAGACTAAGGCAAAGCGGTAGGTATTGGAATTATTGCCTGCAAGTTCTATTCTGTCACTGCTGTGAAAATACATTTTTTAGTTATAATATGATTTCATTGTATACTTTCATTTATTAGTATCCACAGTGGGAAATTAATTTTTCCAGTCTAACTTTATGCCGTGGCTTCTGACACCCTCACTGTGGAGCCTGCATGAAGAGTGAAAAACTTGTCAGGAATATTTTTTTTCTGAAAGGCAGGCAAAAATGCCTTGGCCCTATAATTAAGTTTAATAAAAGGCATGTGCTAATTAAACACCAAATCCTTAAAAACAAAAATAGTATTTAATTCAGCTTCCTAAAAACAGAGTCAAAATAATGCCTGTAAATCCTGGCTTTCAATATTACTTGGATTTGCATGACAAGAGAGTAGCAATTGCTTCTAAACCCAGCTTACCATCAAGAACTGAAGGCCTGTAGTGTACAAAACCACTATTGCAGTGTTATAAAATTGATTTTAAATCACTTACTGGACCATACAACTGGAGGCAAATTACCATAGATTAAGACATGAAGACATCTAGTACTTGACACCTAGTATTCTTATTTGGTATTTATGGCACATGAAGCTAGCTTGAGGTTGCCCATAATTTATGCAGGGAATTCTTTTATTGGTATGGATGAGAATTATCTTTCTTTGGAAGGGAAAAAAAAATGCAATGCTTATAATGTAAGAACATTTTTGACCATGACAGGTTATTTCTATTGCAGTGTAAGCGTTAAAAAAACAACCCTCTTGGTGTTCTTACTGGGTGCAGCCCAACAAAGCTTTCTTCAGGCCACTACAAGCTTTTTTTATCAAAAAGCCATATGTTATTGCAATGTTTCATTAATGTAAATTGCAGTCAAATCTACTATATAGAGCAGATTGTATTTAGAAAATGTTGAGAGTTAAAAATAGCATCATTAAAGCAACTTTCTTATACTTCTTAATTTAGTTAGCTATCATCAAATACCTAATGCTAAAAATTTTGCGAAGTTCAAAATTGTAAGAGGTTTTGTTACCTCTTATGAGGTGATCAGGGTGGGTGATTTATCCGGTATCGGTATGGTATCTCCAGGGAACAAGATGTTTTGGGGTTTGTAGGAAGGTTGTTTTTTACCTCATCAGCATTGGAAAGCAGTCTGAATTTCACACACACACACACACCCCTTAACCTTTATTTTTTCTTACTTGTTCATTAAAAAAATCTAAGCAATCTCATTTTAAAGCCCAACTGACAACTGTCTTGAGATCTTTCTAGATCTTAGTGGAAAAACAGGTAGAAGTGGAGGATTAAAATTAGAGAGTAACTACAGGCACACATAAGCTTAGTTTGAGGGTGCACAATCCATTATTGTGTTCCTTGGTAGAGTATAAAAAAGACAGTGAAGCAGAAGTCAAATGTTTATTTTCAGCTTCAGATCTTTTTGTTGCTCAGTAAATTGAACAATTATTGTTGGATCTGCCAATTTTTAAGCAGTGTACTTATCCAGACTAGTAGACTGTGCTTCAGATTTCTGAAAGAATGGGTATCCTTTTTCAAGTCCTATTGGCCAGGATAATTGTAGCATCCAAGTGAGCAACAGAAGATGAAGATAGCTATTAGCCTTGTCCTAATAATCAGAACCAGCAGGGCATCTCATGTTCTTGTCATGTGGACTGTTTTAATGAAGTGTAATAGATACTACAAACCTGGTTTCACTGAATAAATAAAAATTGCTCCCGTTTTTGATCCTCCTGTTCAGAGTTGTACGCTCATCTGTATTCCTTCTTGTTCACTGTACATCGTTGGGAATGCAGACAGATTCCTTCATTATTGGGTTTATATAACATATAAAGGTCCCCAGTAAATTGGGGCCATTCCTCTGTATCTAAAAAAACCAAACCAAACCAGGATCAGCACACGCCCAGTGCATGAACCACTCTTACAGCTCAGTTACTAAATTTAAGGATTTTTCTTAGTCCTTTGTACTTTTGAGTGATTACTAGTTTATGGTGATTTTTCAAAATGCTTGTCCCTTCTTGATTTTTGGGCTTGCCATTTAATCAGAATTGAAATTAGTATCAAGTGTAATCTCCTAACTTGATTTTTGGCAGTTCTCTCCCTTTGCAAGTATTGCCAAATTTTGAGGATTAGGCTACCTTCTTCTTAGGGCTCAAATTTTATTGATTATTTCCCTCCACTTTAGCGTTTGAGTTCACCTTGCAGAGAGAAGGGGTATGCACAGCTTCTGTTTAATGTTACTTTCTCAGGCTTTTAAAGCAGTAATTTGTCAGCAAATCTAACAATTTGTCCTTGGGTTTGGCTTTAAAGGCCTCCAAATCATGCTTAATATTTGTTTTTCTGCATAGCCCAGTGGTGGGGGAACTTAGATGTGCCTACAGATATATCACTCAGCACTTAGGACGTATACTTTAATAGCATGCAAATTTAAGTGGCTGTAGAGAAAGTGGAAAATTCAGGTATAAAACAAAGATGTGATTTTTTTTGAATGAATGAATGAACGAATGAAGTCTATTAACAGGTCAGATATTTTAAGGTAAGCTAGGAGCTCTGTGGCTTTTTAAACCTGCTGAGAAATTGTTCTGAACTCTTTGAACATGATGGTTTTGTGAGTTAGATTGTTACTTGCAATGTTTTGGAAAAATTTATTTTTATAGATGTTAAAATAGGTATCAAGGAACACACTTCACTGCCAGCCATCAGTAAAAAGCTCCTTGTTTTGGAATACATTACCGGATTCTGTCTGTGAGATGTTTAAAATACTCTTCTGGGTAATCACGTAAATGATGGGTTTCCACAGAAATAGCGAGTGTTCACTCTGAGATGATTTTCTTAAATAGTTTAGCAAAATCTCCCTTAAAAACCTTCATGAAAGGTTACTTGCTTTCAAGAAGTTAGTGACAAGGCATGATTTAATTAAAAATTTCTTTTATGATTTTCAGAGTCTGCCCAAATGTTTTACTTAAGATGACATCATAGAGATAAAATGTTTTAAATGTCTCAAAGTTCAATATAATTTATGTCCTGTAACATGAGTAACCAGATGGGAAGCTTTTTGGTTATACTGGATGAATGACCAGTTTTATAAAGGGTTTTCAGTAGCACCAATATCCAAGAACAGTATGAAAGACATTTGCACTCCAAAGATGCTTGGCTTTTTAGTTTGTGATTTCTCATTGAAACCTTTCAAAATTAATGACCCTTCCCTGTAAACTGAGATTATGAGATAACTTTCACCTCACTTCACATAGAATCATAGAATGTTTTGGGTTGGAAGGGACCCCTAGAGGTCATCTAGTCCAACCCCCCTGCAGGAGCAGGGACACCGCTAACTAGATCAGGTTGCTCAGAGCCCCGTCCAACCTGGCCTTGAACACTTCTAGGGATGGGGCCTCCACTACCTCTCTGGGCAACCTGTTTCAGTGTTTCACCACCCTCATTGTAAAGAATTTCTTCCTTATGTCTAGTCTAAATCTACACTGGTTTAGTTTAAAACCATTACTCCTTGTCTTGTCACAGCTGGCCCTACTAAAAAGATTTTCCCCATCTTTCCTATAGACCCCCTTTAGGTATTGAAAGGCCGTAATCAGGACTCCCCGCAGCCTTCTCTTCTCCAGGCTGAACACCCCCACCTCTCTCAGCCTGCCCTCATAGGAGAGGTGCTCCAGCCCTCGGATCATTCTTGTGGCCCTCCTCTGGACCCGCTCCAACAGTTCCATGTCCTTCTTGTGTTGAGGGCTCCAGAGCTGGACGCAGTACTCCAGGTGAGGTCTCACCAGAGCAGAGTAGAGGGGCAGAATCACCTTCCCCAACCTGCTGGCCACGCTTCTCCCAATGCAGCCCAGAGTACGGTTGGCCTTCTGGGCTGCCAGCGCACATTGCCGGCTCATGTCCAGCTTTTCATCCACCAGCACCCCCA
>NW_009260400.1:130367-151213 GCF_000687185.1 Egretta garzetta | reverse complement strand
CTTCCTTTCTACCCTTTTTGAAAATGGGCACAATGTTTCCCTTTTTCCAGTCACCAGGGACTTCACCTGACTGCCATGACTTTTCAAATATCATGGAGAGCGGCTTGGCGACTACATCGGCCAATTCCCTCAGGACTCTGGGATGCATTTCATCAGGTCCCATGGACTTACGTGCATTCAGGTTCCTCAGGAGGTCACGAACCTGATCTTCTCCTACAGCAGGAGGGGTTTTGCCCTCCCGGTCCCCCTCATGCCATCCATCAACTGGGGAGGGGTGAGGAGAGAGGTTGCCAGTGAAGACTGAAGCAAAAAAGGTGTTGAGTACCTCAGCCTTCTCCTCATCTGCTGTTGCCAGCTTGCCAGTCTCGCTCATCAGCGGGGGTACGCTTTCTTTAACCATCCTTTTCCGGCTGATATACCTGTAGAATCCCTTCTTTCATTCTCTGAAAAAGTTATCTTTTTAATGAGTCAGGCTGGATCATTTCTAGAAGAGTAGCTCTCTAGGCTTGACTTCAAGAACACAAACTGGAAAATATTGGCTGGACTCTATAGTTAATATTTCAGAGGTCCAGTTGCTTTACATAATAGGATGTTTGTCGTGTTGTCAAAGAACAGTGCTAGTTGAAATGTGCAGCATTGTGTATATTTTAATCTTCTTGTTTCTGGTTCTTGCTGGTCCAAGGAAGAATGTGTGACCTTTTATTAGATATGATCTTTTATTGGAATTCTGCTTTCTAACGCAACCAGATAATTTCTAACCCACAGACCAAATGACTCGACCTTCTTCTGGGCCCAAAACATGTCTAATAGCAGTAAAGACTGATAAGCTGAACTTGCCCTCTGTGTTGTGACAAACACTTCACAGAAATCATAAACTCCAAGATGTTTTTTTGCTTTTTCTCCAAGTTCAAATTGTGTTAATAAGGCGCAACCAGTCAAACAAAGGTTTAGAAGATTTGAACATCATCCTTCACAAGGAAAAGTCAGTAATCTAAATGAGGGATGCTGGGAAATGTTTGTATTGCTTTCTCCTTTAAAAAAAGCAACAACCAATAAACCCAAATGAATTTAATTTCTGGCTGACTACTTTTGGCAGTGTCTCCTACATCTCACACTAAGCTTCTAGGAGGATTATTGATTGTGTATGGTAGCAGCTTCCAGTTTCCACATTAGCCCTAGGAGGAAATTAGATGATCCATAAGTAAATACTGTAAGCGTAAAAACAGCTGAAGCCTTTCATTATTCATTTGAATTGGATGTTTTGGGTTTTAGAAGACAACTTCATTGATGTTATGCGTGGTTTTACTGTTTTTTTAATGTTTCATTTATGTTGGAATATAAAGCCACTTACTATGTTACTTTTTCGTACAAGAACATTAAAATACCATTTTTTCTGTGAGCTATTTGGGAAATGAAAGCCAAGTATTTGCCACTTTCATAACTCTTCAAAAATATTGTTTGTGCAAGTTTTAATTAGTTAAGCATTATTAGGCAACAAAATAATTTTACTTCACATATTTGAAAAAACAGACCATCCATTTAGATACGTAAGCATAGATCAAGCTGCCTACATTTGGACATCCAAGTTGAGAAATTTCAGAATCCTTTATAATTCAAATTAGTTTAGTATTGAATAATTGCCATAAACAGTTTGCGTTATTACATTCTAGTAAAAAATTAACTTTGATTCTCAGATTAATTTTGAATAACAGATTATTTAAAGAAAATCTGAGCATAGATTGTTAACTAGTACAGGGAGGGGGGAAAGGATTAAGTTAATTAAACCAGGATTCATTATGTATGTGTCCATACTGAAGCCATATGCTACTTATCTGGTGAAAAATTTGCTGTAATAAAAAGTTAGGGAAAAGTTCAACAAGATTCATGAAACAGACTTCATTATCTGCTAAAACAGAAACCTCTGAGACAATAATATTAGAGCAATGAGACTTAATTAACACGTTGTGTAATGAAGCAAATCAAAAGATCAGACCAAAGTCTAGAACTGAGCGGCTTCTCTATTTCCTTCTTATTTTCTTC
Source organism: Egretta garzetta (assembly GCF_000687185.1). Classification (NCBI taxonomy): domain Eukaryota; kingdom Metazoa; phylum Chordata; class Aves; order Pelecaniformes; family Ardeidae; genus Egretta; species Egretta garzetta. The sequence goes on along the minus strand of NW_009260400.1, from coordinate 149,173 downwards.
ATGGAAAAAAATACATTTGAAGATATTTGCAGCTAATTTTCTTTGTGTTGGGTGATCTTGCTAGTTGGCTTTTTTGGTAGATTTGTTTGTTTATTGAAGATGAAAAAAAGTTAGGTTGTTAAGTAACTGCGAGCTATCCTCTACCACCCAAATACTCTCTATTATAGGATTCTTTCTGGAAAAAATATTTCAGCATTTAAAGCTATATGTTCTGCAAGTTTTTGATTTAAGATGTTCCCACTAGGTGTTTAGTTCTAAAAACTTACTGATTATTTAAATACTTAATTCCTCTAAGGACATAATTCAACAAGATAATCAGGAGGTATAATGAATGTGAACATAAGAATTTGGTAGAAATCTCAGTGACTTGCTGACTCAGAATTTGAGAGGTTAATTTTTTTCTGATATGACATAGTATTCTCTTCCAGTGAAATATTTTTAGTTTGTACTATCAGAGAGAGATTTGTTTTTCAAGTGATAAACTGCCAAGTTCCTTGCTTTTATCTCCTGCAGACACTTGAGTGCCTTTTTTGAAACTGTTAGCTGTGGTAGGTGAAAAACTACCTCAAACTGTACAATAGGTGCAAGATATCTCAGCTGCAGAATATTGTTCAGGTTAAATGCTAACTGAAGGCTAGAATTTGTTCCAAACTGGATTTCTGTGCTAAATACTTCCTTTCTCCAATGCTAACTAAAAGAATATGAAGATGATATTGAATGCCCTAATTTATTTTTCAGAGTTCTTTTTCTGTGTGACATCCTCCTTGAATTTCTAGTTTTAGTATTTTAGGAGTTTCACACCCTGTGACATAAAAAATGGATTGCATCAACAAAACAATGTAATTAGTTTCTTACGATTTTATGATACTTTCCAAAATACCTTCAGTTAACCAAAAAATAAAATTTATTTGAAAGTAGACAAATTGCTATTAAAAGGATTATGAACTTTTGTCTATGCTGAGCATTTGCCACAAGCCAAACAGTTCTGACATTCAAAATCAGAGCAGATTTTAGGAGATGAGGAAGTAAAGGTTAGAAAAGCTGGGTAGCTCCTTATGGCTGTGGACAGCGGACTGGCTGTGTGACAATATTAGTGTGTAACTAAAATGGTATGGTTGCTGACCAAGTGCTTCAGAAATCTACCAAAGATTTAATACAGATTAGCACCTTTCTTGAAACTGCTAGTATTAAAAGGCCAAGGAGTGAATGGTTGTAATGCCCAAAATAAATTTAATGTGTAATGTGTAAATGCCTAAGTAATCAAAGGAATTCTGCAGCTTATGCAGAAATAAAATATACTCTTTTGATCATCCTTATGTGTATTTGTTGAACAGAGTATGAAGCTAATTTATGCAGGTTTTTATAAAGGATAGGTAGTGAGAACTGAAAAAAGCATTGGCTCATCTATCGGAATTTTAAAACTTTTAGTGTAGAGTTTGCCTTAAAGGTTTGTTCTTAATGAGAGCAAGCTCAATATTAGCCAAAAGAGGTGGACAGACTGTTGGGGTTTTCATTATCTGTTTTTGTGCATTGCATCCAGAAGATTTTTGTCAAGATATGTATGATTTCCTCATTAAGCTTATTTACCACCTGGCAGTTCTGCTTTTATTAATGCTGTGTGCTTTGCATCATAAGAAACGTTATTTCCCATATCTTGCAAGTTCACTTTTTTCCAGGTCATTTCCTCAGGGCTGAACAAAGCATAGGTTCAGAGCAAAGGAAGGCATCATGAAACCTTTCCATTCTACAAACGTAGCTTTGTACAAATACCAGACACCAGACACACTCAGAGACTTCTCTCTAGAAGATCACTTCACATTTATTCACAGTACTTACTTATCCAGTAAAAGTTTGGGCCCTCATGAGCTCATCTGAATAAAATGTTACAGTGTGGTAAATACTCAAGCTGGATTAAGTCATATCAGCTCGTACTGGAATAGTATGTTTCAGTCTTCTTTGCATCCCAGCAAAATTCAACAAATGAAAGACATTGTCTTGTGTTTTAGGAGTTCATGGGTGGCTTTTACCGCTGAAGTTGCTCATCTATTTGCTGTGAAAATCCTGCATGCGGGTGCTATCCAGTCTCATGACAGAGATGGGGAAATGTAATTTCTAATTACAGGAATCGTAACTTAGAATTGTCTGAATTTCATTTCAAACCTAAACCAGTTTAACATGATATTAATTCTGTTTTGTATATTTATTTCCTCATCTAACAAAAAAATTTTTTTGTACCTGATTCTGTCTTCTTTCTGATATGAAAGGTGCTCTTGTGAGGTAAGCTACCATACCACAGAGTGACAGTGACTCTCCTAAGTTAGCTGGGAAACTGAGCCATCTAAATCAATTCCCTGTTTTCCAAATCCAGTGGGATGGATTTTTTTTTTTTTTTTTTTACTATGCTTGATAATAATTGCCGTCACCAACAGTTGTATACTGTGGCACTGGTATGCTTTGCTTAGTTGGTTAAGTCTTGTTGGAATTATTTATGCATCATCCAGTTGTCACTTGATATCAAAACTTTACAAGAAATATATTTACTTACCATTTAATCTAACTGTAATATAGAAGAGGTGCAGAACTAATCACAGGTTATTGGCTGAAATAAGATAGCTGTTTGTGTTGTTATTAAATGACAGGGGTTTTCTGTTTTCTTAACATCAGAATGTTGTCATTAGGCATCATCTTCCAAGACTGATATCACAGGACCAGGAGAAATTAAATTTTCAGTCAGGAGACTAAAATAAAAAGTGTTGAAAAATACTCGTAGTCCTCTGGAAACACTTCTTGGACGTAGATAGTGAACAGCATTAAAGTTTGGTGGTTTTATTTCCTTTGACTCCATTTTAAGATAACTGGGTATGGAATGTATTTAAGTTTGAGCTAGCAAATGCAAAGACATGATATTGTGTACATTTTCTCAGACAGAAAATTTAAAAATCATGTATGTTTTCATATGCCCTCCACTTACCAGAAGGGAACCCTGTACAGGTGCGAAGTCCTTTTATCTGCATTTATTAACAAATAGAATGTGAAGTGGACACATAACTACTTCTGCAAATGAGAGAGACTTTCTGCCAAATCTCCTTCTTTTCATTCCTTCTTACTGTGTGTATCTTGAGAACAGTCTATTTTGCATAGCTTCTCTGTGTAAAAGCCATGGTGGGACACAACACAATTCTTTTTATTTCTTGAAAATTACTGTCTGTGAGCCAAAGAATAGAGAGCCACTATCAACAGCACATTGAGAAATATAATATCTTTCCTGAACTTTGCCATTTTGCATTTGAGCTCTGATATCTAAATGATTTGCTTTCAGGGTGTAGCTCCTAGTATTTGTTGCTTCATGAGTATTTATCTGTTAATATATGAAATTCCATCAACAAGGAAGTGTTGAGGCAAACATGCTGTCTGGATCGCCAGTAGCTTGGATGTTAGAAGCTAGGTTTGAATTAACTAGACCAAGGATTTGCATCTGAATTCATCAGCGAATACCTAGGCTGCAAACCAGGGGTTTCTGGGACAAGAGTTCCCTCTCCTTACACTTCCATGAACACCTGTAAAGTCTTGATTTCATTGTGATCTGCAATTCATGTGTTTTTCATGTCAGAGCACTGGAGAATAGCAATAGCATTACTCTGTCAGCTTTACTTTTAACAGTAACTCCCCTTTTTCCGCTGACTAATACAGAGTGTTCCTACTTTCAATAGATTTTTATGAGATTGTTTTAGACTTATGTGTATGCTTCATTAAATAAGAGTTAATTTGGTATTTGAAGTATGCTAGTTGTCTTGCTCATTTCAGAAATTCTGACTTGCAGGTTAAGTTACTATTAAAAGGCATAGCATTGAAACTAATCTTCCAGTAAATTAATTAAATGGTCTAATGCCATGAGCACTGTTGAAGTTTTAATCAAATAAAAATGCAATCTCTGTGCAAAATGTTCCCATCTCCTTTCACTAGGACAAGCTATGCCTGGCTTTGTTTACTTTTTTCTTGTACTGTTTTTCATGACCTGCAGCAGGGATCTTCCTAGCTGCCACAAGAATTCTTGAGAAACACCTTATTTCAGATATGTGTAAGTGGTTGCATTATTAAATAGAACTAGCAGCTTTTACAAATAATTAAGATATTCACCTTTGTCATGTTTTCCTTTACCCTCATTATTTGACCTCCTAGTGTTGACTTCACCAAGACAATAACGTAGATATCTTTCTCATAAGTTGGGTCTGAGAACTTGTTAGTTTTGTGTTACCGTGGTTATAGACTAAAGGAGGCTCAAAAACATGCACATAAATTCAGACTTTGTTGCACAGCTCCACTTCCTAGTTTAGAAAGGACTGCCTTTTCTAATACAGGTGCTTCCTATGAACAGTCTTCTCTGAAGCCTTCCTCAGTTCTTCTCAGCCGTGACATTTCTGTGTTCATTCTTGTTGACAGACTGGGTTCTGCAGGGCTTATTAAATCTGCCATAGTGTTCTCTTCTACCACAACTGGTATCTGCCATTTTACCTTCTCTCTTCAGTAGGCTCCCAGACCATCTTCTGGTCTGTAAAATATTGCTCCCAATATCTAGAAGCAGAATTGGTAATAGTTGAGAAGTAGGCTTAAGAGTCCTCTGAAAGACAGCCACTCCTAAGCTGGCATAGGAGATGAGTTTTTTAGTTTTTTCTGGGTTTAACTGCAGAACTAAGTTTTGGCTTTTGATATATTTTAGTATGCTTTATACTACATTAACATTGGGGTTTTTTTAAGAATGTGTTGTACGACTTTCGCCTATATAGCAAATGAAGACTTAGAGCCTAAGCACACAATAATGCCCCGGTTTATCTACAAAGTGGATTCAAATTTCCTACTCTGTTGCAATCAGTGTCTGATACTGGCCAGCACTGGAGGCAAGACTGATCTAATCATAGGCATAATCAAGCTAATATAACAATTCTTCTCTTTCTAGCTTCTTTCTCACTATTGTAAAAATATCATCAGAAAGGCCTGATTTTGAAGTCTTTGCTGAAGCAGATAACTTAATCCTCTATGTTTAGAATATCGGTTGAACAGTATTTAAGTTGTAAGAAATGTAAAATAAAAGTTTCTAAAACATCAGTCACCCTGAACAGATCAAGATAGGATAAGGAAAGAGAACCAGTCCAGTAGTCTTTCGAAAGCTACTATGCATCATCCTCCTTCTCTTTTCAGTTCTGAAATCTATATGCAAACATATTAGACATATGAGGTATGTTTTTGTATGAGATTGAAATCACTTTCTTTGCATCACTTGGCCTAATTCTGATCTCTCCAGTTATATTATGGAAATGAGAAAAAACCACAAAAGATAACAAGAATAATTTAATTTCTTCAGTTTTACCAACTAGAGCTCACAAATGTTTATATGTAAGTATATAAAACTGTTGCAGTTCTTAAGCTTGATTAATTTATGGGTGGAAGGAAAATGTATATTCCATACAGTACCTGACACGAGGATGAAATACAGCAGCAAAGCTACAGACCTAAGGATGAAATCTTCCTTCATAAACAGCAAGAAAGCTTTGTTTGACAACAGGCTGAAAATAAGGCAGAAATTAAATTAACTTTCATCATTCACTTGAACATTTTTAATCTCTATATGCTGGTTTTTTTGAGAGGACCCTAAACAGTCCAGAATTGAGTTTTGGCTTTTGTTTGCTTTTTGCCAGCCAGAGTCATTTCCAGAAGAGGTTTTGTAATGACTCAGTAGTATGTGATTTCTTGGCCTGTAAGTATGTGTAGGCAAGCAGCTATACTAGCAAGAATTATGATTGAATGAACTGCAGTAACAGTTTTCTTGAGTTTAATGTTAAAGGATTTTTGTAGACTGTTCTAAGCATTCACTAGCCAGAGAAACCTTAGCTAGGTTTCATAGCAAGACTTTGCCTAATCTGTTCACTTACCAGATCAGGACCATATACTTTCGCATGTACTAAGTATGACCTATTAAAAAGATTTAGTGATTCTACCAGAGAATCCGTAGCATTCAATAATGCATTTTAAAACCATAGCAAGCACTACACAGAAGTGGATTTTGGTTTTACTGAACTATGAGTGGACTATAAAATATACAAACCAGTAAGAACTCAGGCAGTACTTCCCAGGAAGCTGAAGGCAAAACCCAGCCATCTGCGATCAGAAGTTTCCATCCTGCTGCTGGTCTGACACTGATGCATATTCAGTATTGTGATTGTGCTTTTCAGAAAGCTGGTCTTGTTTGGTTAAGATTTAGTTTTTCATTCCCAAATAAGTTAACTGTACATGACTGTGCTGGTGGAAGGGAAGGGGCTGAAATAAACATCCCTTACCAAAGTCACTTCAAGCATGCATTGCCATGTCACTTCTGGGATTATGCATTTGTGTTCTGTTTGACTTGGTGTAAGCGGGTGCTTTCCTTGCATACAAGTGCTAGGTTTGTTCTGACTGTCTTGGATGCTGATGGCTGTTGAGCTGCATTGACATGGCAGTCTCCTTCAGCTAACACATCCCTGACTTGAAGTAACTGAGGTACACGAGACATATGGGTATGATACTGCATTGGTTTATGTAATGATCCTTAAATCCTAGAGGATATCACAAATCAGTGGCATGGATAACCTTGGTAGAGCTATACTTTCTTGCTGAGCTGGAATAGATTTTTTTACTTTAGATCTTTCAAAGATGCCAAGTATTTCTTTCAGCAAGAAGTTTATTATGTTCTTGTTTGCTGTGGCAGTAGCACAGGACTGGCTGCTACGGTTTGCCAACCTTGCTCATTCACAGGACGTTGCTAGTTGTTCTGGTGACAGCTGCGATATGACATCATCTTTCTTCTTGTGATATGTGGTCCAGTACTAATTAAAGCAGAAGGGCCAAAGTTCTGCTTAGGTTATGACACTGAGTAGTTCCATCTTTTAAAATAGTTTTTACAATTAAATTAAATGGAGTTTGAGTAGCAACTGCTGTGGCTGTGTAGCACTCAAGGCACCAAAATCTAGCTTGAAAAAAGCTGATCTGTGATTAACTACTGCTGAGGAAAACACTTCTATGCTACTTGGAAATTTTACTTTAGTATGCAAAAGTAGTTTTACTGCTCTGGTTTCCCATGCTCATGATTATTGTCACCATCTTTGCAATTATGTTGAGTGTTGTCACGTAGAAACAAGCTTAAAAGTTTTCCTAAGCCATGGAAATTAAAAGCTAGTGACCATGATGTACTAGTGGTACAGCTGTACTTTTGGTTTGTGGCATCTGTGCAGCCAGCAGCTAGCAAGACAGTTTTAAATCCTAATTTCTTGCTGTTGCTTAAGCTTTATTTTTCTAATTCTGAATTTACTTCCTGTCTGTATAATAACAGCTAGCACATAATAAAACACTAGAATTACTGTGATTTTTTTTAAAGCAAAAATGTTTACTCTTGATTTATCAGTTAGGGAAGTCATTTCAGAGATGAATGTGCTCCAAAACATCTTTGCTAACTACTGTATTTTGATCTTCTAATTTAAGCAATAAAGAGTGAAACTGAGACAGTGGACGAGTTTACCATTAGTTTAAGGAGAAGCAAGCCTTGCAATTCAAGCCTTCTGCTATAGATAGACCTGTCATTCAGATCAATTATGAGATCTTTAATTTGGACTCTGCAGTGGCTTTTATATAATTATGTTTTCTTTGAACTGCATTGATGTGGGTCACTAGCAAGCATTAAAAAACAAATCTGAAATCTGAGATGCTGTGGTTACAAAGAAAACATTGAGAGCTGCGGTCATGACTGTAATTTCTGTCTGCCTTGATCTCCTGGGAAATCGTAACAAATGAACAGAGAGTTTTTGGCTTCTGAAGCTAGAGGAAAGAAGAATCATCATCCTTCAGGGAGCGATGAGAAGCAAGGAAACTGCACTCCGTTTTACACCATTAAGCTTTCAGTTAATACTCAGTCAACTTCTAGGTTTATGTGTTTTAGAAGCAGTTACAGTAGAAGACTATCAATATCAATACAAGCAGAAGAAAGCTTACAAATATGACTCTTGTTCTAATGTTGCAGAACCATCATACTTCTCAGATTTATGTGCCGTTTGTTCTGTCTTTCCAACAGTATTCATTTATTAGTGAGCTTCCAATTGGTGTTTTTCTCAGAAGTAAGTCTCAAGAAGACACTTATTTATTGACAGTCATTCCAGTTATCTTTCCAGAAAATACAACTGTTAAATCTCAGATCAGTTCCTTTGATGTGATAATTTCAGATTTGGTCCAAGGTGAATTAATTATTTCTTTTTTAGTTGAAACTGTTAGAAAGTTGTGTGAAGACACAAATGTGATTGTGTTTAAGGTCCTATGCTTTGCTTTTGTAACAATTAAAAGATCCATTATCAAAACTCAAGTCTTCCCCTGCTGAGGCTGCTTCACCAGTATAAGATAATGAAGGTAGTCTTAGTAAAATGTAGGACAAGTCTCTTTGTGGAAAGCTATTTATTTATTTTTATAGCATCAAAATGCCTGCCTTCTGTCTGTCTTTCAGTGCAGAAAGGTTAGCTGCAATGTGATGCTTTAACATTTCCTGGAAAAAAAATACGGCTCCTTTAGTTTTCTGTGGTCAGTGTCCAGGTTTGTGTTAGTAACTGGAAGGTGAGGAAGTACTCCTAGAAATTCCTTTTTCCTACAGTAAAGGGTATAGCTCATCTAGTATTTGCTACTTGTATGTTTTGTCTCTATCTAGACAATACATAGCCAACTTACATGTTTTATGTTTCTTCTGTTCTCTACGGCACACCTAGGCCAACAGCAGGGATATGATGATGATCTTTATACAGCTACTGAAAAAAAAAATCAAATGAAGTTGTTCTTGTAACATTAGCTCAGTAATTTGCTGAAATAGATTCTAAAATATCTTAAGGAATTTAAACCATCTCTTAACTGAATAAAGTATCTGAGAACATAGGTCGCAGCAAAGGATTGTGCACATTATTCTTTTATTCCAGTAAAGGATGGAAGAAATACAGATTGTTTACCCAACCATCTCAAGTTAGCAAAAATCACTCGGAGTATACAAGAGACTGGAGTACTAGAGGCATTGCACACAATTTTACAAAGGTCTTTGTTTTGAACTGTTGTAAAGTATATGAGGATTACTTCAGTAATTTGGTAAGTGTCAAGAAGATCAATCGTTTGAGATGCAGAGATTGTAATGCAGTGGGAAGTCCTTTAATTGATCGAAATGTGAAATTACGTGGTTTTCCAGTATGAAATGACATCTTGGATTAGGGAAAGCATTTTCTAATACTTGTTGTTCTAAAGACAGCATTTTTAGATAACTTAAACCTTTCTGGCTTCAATTCCTTTCTCACCTAGCTGAAAACATTGTCCTGATGAGCAAGGAACAGCTTATGTTCCTTTGTGAGGGTGCTTTTTTTAGTGGTTGGCATTACATATATTAAAACTATTTTCATTATTATTACTGATCTCTAGGGTGAACTATTCCTTACCACTAGCTGACTGACTCCCCTATCACGGGTCCTTTAGCAGAAACCATTGAATTGTAGTCTGAAGATAAAGTACAGTGAGCCTTTCTTCAGATAAAAATCCCAATTTGCAAAAATGCTAGAGGTTCTAGGGACTATGCAAGTTACAGCTTAAATAAGTGATGGTTTTTGTATTAAAAAAAAATATACGTATTTCCTCTTCAGAAAAGTTTTTCAGAATTCCAGATGTTCAACTGCTAAAAACTTGTGAGGGAATTTAAAGGTTTAGGCATTTGCCTTGAAATACAGCAGGAGAATGGAGACATTTGCTAAGTAATACTGGTCACAAGAAGGTTATTTTTCCACAGCAATTTTATACATTATCAGCTCTTTAATTGGCCTGGAATTTCTGCTACCCTTTTAATGCCTTCTAAATTTCATTGGGCTCTGGAAGACTGGTCAAGTACCCAAAGGAATGGAATGAGTAGCATATGCTATCTTCATGGATTTAAAGACACATTTTCTTTAAGATAGATACATGCAGTGATGGAATAAAATTACAAAAAGATGTTTTCAGACACTTCAGTCACCTAAATTGGAGCAAGTTGTAAATTCTGCTTAGCTAAGGTGGAATGATCTTAGAGCTACATTTGGCTCTCTCATAACAGCCTACTTCTAACCTAGGATGTAATTTTTACTTCTTCCTCTTACTTTCTATTTACGTGATCCTCATTTTCTGTGCCTGGGTACTTGAGATAGTACATGATGTTATTGGGGATAAAATAGTTTCTACCTCTTTCCCCTTCCTGCCATCCCTAACTTGTGAAGGCCTGAAGTTTTTTGGTGTATCTTAAATAGCGCTTTAGCTGCTTCCTCTTCATTATACTTCCATAAAGTATGAGTGAAATGATAAACTCAGTGTAAGATAGATGTAGACTCCTTTTCAGAATTTATAGTTGAGCTTTTTATGAACTTTGAACAAAGATTGCATGTGATATAAAACAACAGAAGATGGGGGGGTGTTAGGGTAGGTTTGCTAAAATTGCTCAAATCCTGGATCATGTTGAGTTAGAATTCTGGGGGAAAAGTAATAAAATAATCATTCCAGTGTTCTGGAGCTTTGCTGTAGACTATCATACTTTCAAAAATGGATGACTGGACTATTAAGATTTGAATGTTCTGATGAAGTTTTGGAATGCAGCAGCAAAAGCATGTCTGTCTTTGTATTAGATTGCAACCTTTGTAAATGAAGTTGCTACTAAACTTTCAATTGGAGTCCAAAACATATAGATACAGATTCAACACAATGACTTTTGTGTATTGTATTTAGGTTTTTATTTTCTTTCATTATGAGAAATACCACCTTACTCCATGACTGGTGTCCTTGCCTTGAGTAGAGCTACTCATAGTTACAGATGTTAGATTAGCAATATATACTTTTGAGGAAATATTTCAGTCTTCTCTGTGAAAAAAATTGAGGATTATGACAGTGAATACCTAGCAGTTGTAACAAATTACTTGAGAAAACGCACAAGGAAGTTGGCATGCCTAAAAGGAAGAGCAAAGCTGACTATGAGAAGCAGAAGGCTTTTTCCAGAAATCTGAACTGCCTCCAAATAAGGAAAAGATAAAATATCACAACTCTGGCAATTTAAATGTGCATTGCAAACTCTTTTTTGACTTCCCATGTAAGTTTGCACGTGTACCGTGCTCATAATAAGTTGTACAGTGAGGCCATTGTTTTGCTGGATTTTCCAGAGATCAGAATAAATTCATGTAGAGGACTTTCACTTCCATGTGGATAGCCCTGCTTTGATCTATGTTGTTGGAAGGCATGCTGCTCTCAGAGTACAGCAACAGAACTCTTAAGAGCTGGTTCACACCTTCAGCAGTGCTAGCTAAGGGACTCCACAACTTCTAAATCTTCATACCTTGAATTTAAAACAAAACACGCAAAAACCCCAACAAAAGCAAACCACCCCTTCCCACCCACCCCCCCACTCCCCCTGGAAAAAAAAAAAAAACCCAAATCTCAAAATACCACCTTTGTCAAGAGAAGAATAGAACTTCAGGTAGCTGTCATTTTCCCATAGAGGAAATAACTACAGCAATGAGTAAAACACAGTAGGAAATAAGCCTTACTTCAGGGCTTTCCAGTTGACTTCAGGTTTCTTTGGCCTTGGACCCAATTTAGACCCAAATCAGTCTGGTCCTATACTGGCTGTTCATTTTGGAACTTAAGCGATTCCGTTCTTACTAGAAAGGGGATCTATGCAGATATTCTTATTATGACAGAAATATCTGGTTTTGAAACAACAAATGCTATTTTCTACATTCTATTAAAAATCTTTCTTACAAAAATGATAGCTTTTTTGAGCAAACTCACACTGCAGCGAGCACTCATTGTCAGTGTTGCCGTACTATTTCCATTCCTTTTTCTATTTAGAGAGTTGGGTTAGTATAGTGGGTTAGCCTCAGTAACACACAGTAAGAAATATTTTCTGAATTTTAACTACATATAGGAATTAAAGTTGTTGTTACCCTTTGTCTGTCAATTATGTGAGAACATAGGACTTACTATACTGAATTAGACCAGTATTCCTCAGATGGCTTAAAAGGGAGGATCGAAGGTTGTTTAGTGAAACTGTTCAGAGGAGATGCAAGGACTGCATAAATGGAGGATTATTCATGCAGGTTACTACCTATATTACTTCCATAAAGACTTCATGTGCTCTTATCCTCAGCTTATTGGCTCTATAGTTAGGATATTCTCAAAACATTCTCACATGAAACTGAATACATGCTACTGAAGTGCACATGCACATACTTTCTTGCAGAAAATGTAAATATATAAGCCCATGAAATTTTCTCACAGAAAATATTTAATGCTGTGCAAATGGAAAATCCTGATTTAAACTAAATACTTCTTTTGCACTCTGATCTGAAAGTAATTCTGTCATGTATTTGTGAAGAGAGTTACTTAACTAAAGGTGGTTAAAGAACAGGCCATTTTACTCAGTGGCTGGCTTGATTTCACTTTAAGTACGTGGCTTTTGAAGGCAGCAACAATCATGATGAAAGGAAATTAATTTTTTTGGAACTATGCCAAGTAACATGTATCAGCTGATTAACGATGCGTGTCTAATGATGCGTGTCTGGTACGAGACTTGTACCTGGCTTTAAAAGCTCCAAGAATAGTTTCGTTGAAAATACTCTTGAGTATTGAGGATTGTCAGTTTGAGCCATATACTTCTGTTCATTAGTAATCTGTCTGAAAAGATTGAATTTTAACAATGGTGCTCCTTTCGGAACTTTGTACGAGTACCAGTTCACACAAGACCTATTCCTGCAAAAAAATGAAATGAATGCACCAATGAGCAATTTGGTTTGACATAATACATTCACACAGTAAATGGTGCTGCTGGCTTCCCCCATTTGCCAGGCTGTTTGCATCCCACTGCCTTAGATGCTTGTGTTTCGTAATTCCCTTGGGGCCTGTGTTCTCTCCAGAAATGTTTTCATTTGTTTGTGATAATGGAAATGACACCTAAGAGCTCAGCAGCAGGAAACCTCCAACGCTGATGATGATCCCCAAAAGCTCAGAAGTTTTGCTGGAATATAAATTCCATAAGCATTCTTAGTTCACATTTGGCTTCTTTGTGAACAGATAATAGTTCATATCAGACATATATGAATACATGTTAGAAGTTCTTGGCAAAAATTACATCACTTTCCTGCATCGAGTAACAGTCCTACCCACCCCACCCTGCACTGTAGACAGAACAATACTTCATATATTTAACTGTGACATTTTCCTCCCTACTTTTGTACAGTCAAAATCTGTTAAAAATAGTACAGTTTCTTCTGCATCTGCTTAGCTTTCAAAATCATCAGGTATCTGTATATCACCTTTAGACAGATGTTTTCTTCCTTATCTATTTTTTCTGTTTCTCCCTACTTATTCCTTTGTTTCTTCTTCATCTTTCAAAATTGTCAATAGCTACTTTGTAGTTACGTGTTTGCATTTTAAAAGTTCTTAGTTTGTAAAATGAGACATAAATCTGTAAGTATTTTGCATTAACACCACACTTTAAATGTGTTGACTTTTAAGATAAGTATTTTGTATTTAAAAAAATACTTTAAAATTATAAAATACTAAAAAAATAAAACAAATTGTATTCCAAAGCCAATTTAGTTTTTTATTAAATATACTTCTAATCCTTTCTAAACAAAATTAATTTCTACTAGTTAAAAACCAGTAAATCTGGGTGGTGTTCTTCAGAAGTACAAACATGTACTTTAAATACTGTATACCTATGCTAAACTTGGAAAATATGCAGTAGAGAGCCTTGTAGAGTACTCATCCTAAATACTTAGAGTGTTTTTACTATATAGGATAGCATTAGATCTTGCATATCAGTGTTCTTACCATAACTCAAAATTTCTGCTCTCCTAGACCCTCTTTAAATAAACTCGGTACTTTCGCAGTTCCTGATGATGTGTGTGCATGTATCAGAAGTTTTAGCATTCACATGTTACCTGGTTTGCAAGCCAAAAGTGGAGTGATTTTATGTGGTTGGTGTTGGCTGTAATTTTTGTAGGATTGCTGATGTTAATGTAGCTGTCAATCTTGGAAATTTGGCCAGGCAAGTAACATTCCTGATCCAAGGTGCTTATGAACAACTCTGTGGGATTTGGTTAATGGAGAGTTTGGAAAACCTTGCTTTACTACAGTGCATAAGTTTTTAGAAACTGTGTCGTTCTTGTGAGATTTGAGGGAGGAGGGGGGAGAATACTAAAAAAAAAAAAAATAATAATCTGTAGTTACTCTAGAAACCACGCAAAAGTGGGTAATGGTAAACTTGCCTACAGTGCACTGATGAGTGTGTAGCATTGGTTCACTGTGTTAATTGTCCATCTTGTTAAATAATACTAAATATATTGTTAGCGTAAATGGCCACAGTAATCTAGTTAAGATTCTTTTTTAACAGATTTGAATTTTTTTTTTCTCATAATTGCAGTGTGGTTATGGGTAAAGTGGATACGTAACCTCAGAAATACCCTGGTGCTGCAGGTTCTGACAGCTGTGTTCGCTAGATTGTTGGGGGGGAGGGAAGGCAAAGAATGTATAAATGTGTTTAGACACCGAATATCTCAATATGCCTTCCAATGTGTCAATTACTTGTATTTGGAATATTGAGAACATAAGGTTATTAGAAGTCCCTATGTTAGTAACTGATTTCTGTTGTACAAGTAATGGATCTCCTGTGTAGGAAAAATATTAATTTAGTGCCTTAAAAAATAATTTTTTTAATCTTTCTGCGTCCTACCCTAAGGAGTATGCCATGAAGAGCTGTGAATTTAGCTTCAGTACTTGATTGATTCATTCTAGCTGAAAACTGAGCTGGATGCTCAGAATTAATTTATGCTGGAATCTCACTTCTTCCCAAGTAAAATTATTCAGAAGTGGAGATTTCATTACTTTGCTGTTTTCTTCACAGACTGCTGCTGATTAACCAGGGCTTTAACACTTTCTTTCTGTGTCTGATGAAGCTATTTTTGCTTCTTCAAAGTAAAACCTGCTGAGATGGAGTGGCAAAGGCACTGATGATATAAATGGCTCACTGTGTCAGCTCTTACCTCAATCAGCTTTAAATAAACATTTGTTTCAAATGGTGAAACAATTAATGTAAACACAAAGTATCGAATTCAGCTCTGGAATGAGCCAGTGCCTGTCTACTGCCTCCAGCTGGTTTATACCAGTGTTGAATATGAACACGATTATGTCTCTTGTAACTGGTAAGGTTTTCAAATAAACCTCCCTTCAGACAGACATTGGTAAAGGATGATCTAACAATAGGAGAAGGGATAAAATAACAGTATTTGTAAAATGAACCAAGAGCTCAGAGTTGGGCAGGGACCACAGGAAACAAATAATTTTAATATGCTGAGACCTGTTTCTTAGGAAGAGTAATGAAACAAGGAGGTTTCTTCCAAAATGCTGGTTTAGCTAATGTGAAGTCTTGATAGAAGACATTTTGAGAGAGGAATTCTGAAAAGGCAGCTCAATGTAAGAGGTGAAGGATTATGCTCTATATTCTATATACTGTAATGTATTGAAAGTTTCTTCAAGTTTAAAGGCTTTTTTAGGAGACTGTATAACTCTTGATCAGGCTAGTCTGACCCTCTATAATCAAGTGGGCTTCATACGCTTACTGTGCTCTTCTTGACTCCTTAGATCTTCAAAATTTAGCCATCTCTCATCTACCATAGACAATTATTTGAAGACTGGCTTCAGTTTCCTCCTTCAGCTGTGAACAATTTCAGAATTTCAAACAGGGAAAAAGAAGTATCCAGAAATAGAACTATGAGTTAAAAGTGTTTTAAACACTGTGGTGCTAGTGACTTCGGTAATAGATGCTTCAGTAGTATTTAATGATTCTTACTTTACAAAAATGAACATTACACTTTAATATGGAATTTCAACCCAAATAGCCCTTTTTCATCAGCAGAAAGATGTTGAACTCTAATGTTTTTCGCTTCTATGCTATAGGCAAAGCTGGAGTTCTGCATTATTTTGGAGCAGAGCCCTTAAATTCAGTCACTGCTAAGTGGTAGTGTTTATTCTGTAGAAAACTCTAGCCAGAGCTGCATCCACTAAGAACTTTTCCAGTCTCCCAGTTGATCTGTGTTTCAGATGTCTGCCATGCCATTTTGGGAAAAGAGCTATTCTGTTAAAAAAACCCCACAAAATAAGATTCTTCTGAAAAAAATCAAAGAATGCTTTTTAAAAAAGAAATGTAGTACTTTACTTTTTACCATCCCACTGGCTGTCTAGTTAGGCACCTTGTTATTACTGCTGTGTTGGAAGTAAAAGCTATAGTTCCTTTTTTTCTGTAATAGATGACTGATTTATGTATACCAGATCAGAAAAATGTGTGCAAAGGGTGGGGAGTTGATGGGTTTGGGTTTTTTTTTTCCTCTGTCTCTGCCCTTGAGTTTTAATATATGTCATTAAGATATACCAAAAAAGAATTTAAGTTTATAAATGAAAGGAAGCTTCTAGATTAGCATGGTAAATTTGGATTCTGGACTAGTTAAAGAAGCATTTTCACAGGAAAGGCTTGCTGCTTCTGTTGAAAGTCACATGAATGGTGTGAGCCATTGTTTGGAACACCTTGTTTTCCTCCATCCATCCTGTATGCAGTCTGCTCCAGGCAGAAATATTTGGCTATATGAATCTTGGAATAAATGGGATAAATTGGGGGTAATCTTTTAAAACATAGGATTTTTTCTCCCTATCTACTGCTAAACTGTTCAGTGTGTAGTCAAACAATTCTCACAATAGTCCTTCCCAGCAATCACTTATTCACTACAGCTGAACAGTTTCATCTCACTTAACTCATAACATATGACTAACCAAGTACTTCAGAGTGAAGATTGAATTGTTTGCTCGATCAGTAGTTCCATATTAAAGGCAAATGTACTTCTAGAAAATATAAATTTTATCCATAACAAAGGAAGGTAACCTGAAGCCTCAATGCAAAACCAATAAACATATTTAAAATTGTAACAAGAAGACTCTTAACTTGTTGACCATGCCAATACAGTGAAAACCTAATTGAAAGATCAGTTTGTCATACTATTTATAATAATAAGCTGTATTTTGAGTCCTTCAACAAAATAGTACTGTTTCATTTTGCAAGGCTAGTCAAGGGAACTGGAGTTTTGCATATTTATTACAAATATCACTGAGGTTTTAAATGGAAAATTGTTACATATTCTCTATATTCCAAGACATGGCTATGTAAATGGAGGTTGCAGGGCTTCAATCTAATGGTGTATACAGAACTTTTACAAACAAGGCCCTGTAAATTCAAGGGTGGTTCAGTCATGGAATTAAGGTAAGAGTATACTTATAAATTATTAATAATAAAATATGTACACCAGAAATGCTGTCCTCGTTGTTCTTCATATGATGAACATATACATCGGCTTTCTCTATACTGTTTATCTACAGTACATGATATACCTTCATTGCCACACTTCTTTCTTATTCAGTGACACTTTTCCCTCTTTCGTCCAGTTTTATCTCTAGTCCTAAAAGGCAATCTATGTTTAATATGGCTGTATCCAGACAGGGGATTAAAAATCTAAAAATATTTTTACACCAGCATGTGCCTGCAGGTGTGTATTTCATTGTATTCATGGTCAGAGCAGAGAAGGATGTGGTCAGGAGGAAATTGGCTGGTCTTTTGATCAGACAGAATATTACCTGAATCATTTTAAGAGCCGATGGGGAAAGGTTTCTTCCCAAACCAATTTTGCTTTACTGAACAAGGCAGCCTACATTAAAATGTTGTTAATAAATAATATCCTGTCTCTCAACCCCCTCTTTAATAGCTGTATCTATATCCTAAGGGAGAGTGGCTTGGAAGTATACCATACTAGTGTCTAAAGTTTTATTAAGTGTATTGTGAGCTCTAGAAATTTACTTATAGAACAGAAATGAGCGAAGGATGTATAGACTATTTATCTCCCGTTGAACTGTGTGTTAAGAAATTAATGATTACTAAGTGCCTATACTCAGCACTCGTGAGGCCGAGCCTGGCGTACTGTGTCTAATTCTGGGCTGCCCACTACAAGAGAGAGATTAAGCTACTGGAGAGAGTCCAACAAACAGCCACGAAGATGGTTACAGGACTGGAGCATCTCTCCTGTGAGGAAAGGCAGAGAGAGCTGGGACTGTTTAGCCTAGAAGAGAGAAGGCTCAGGGGACAGCTCATTAATGTGCCTAAATCTCTGAAGGGAAGGTGTAAAAAAGGTGGAAGTAGGTGGTGCCCAGTGACATGACAAGAGGCAATGAGTGCAAACTGAAACGGGAGGTTCTGTCTGAACATAAGGAAACACTTTTTTCTTTTTGTTTGTTTGGGTTTTTGTCTCCTTATGGTGTGGGTGACTGAGCACTGGAACAAGTGGCCCAGAGGTGGAGTATCCATCCTTGGGGATGCTCAAAAGCTATCCAGACAGAGTCCTGGACAACCAGCTATAGGTGACCCTGCTTGAGCAGGAGGGTTGGACAAGGTCACCTCCAGAGGTCCCTTCCGACCTCAACCATTCACTAATTCTGTGAGCAAAAGGTTTCTCTCTGCACTCTCCATTAAGATTGTTGCAGGTGATGTTATATGCTCAGTTAAGCTGCCAGACTCTTAGCTTCAGTACATCAGGCGACCTCGTTTCATTATCTGGTAAGACTTCTGTATGTTGTCCATACTAGTGACAACATGTCTCACTGAGCTTTATGATGCATAGGGAACAGAAATTTGCGATAGGAACCGTACAAAAGTG
>NW_009260400.1:116906-130340 GCF_000687185.1 Egretta garzetta | reverse complement strand
TTAAAAAAAAAAAAAAAAAAAAAAAAATATTACTTGAGGCTGAAATTCTATATCCACAACAAACGTGTATGCAGTGTTTAACAGATTCTACCTTTTCTGCCTTTAGTGATTCCCGAGTTTTACTTTTCATACCACATAGAAGATTTGCCAGTAGAATTCTGAAAATGTTGATGATAATTGAGGCAGCTGTGAACAAACAGAAAATCATGTTTAGCCATGTGAACATGAGTTTGGAGATGTAAAATATCATTTTGGTGCAATTACATTTATGGTGTGCAAAAATGTCCATTTCCATTTTGAAGTGTCGACCAATCGTATAAACAGGTATACTTGCCGTCTTAATCAGGTTTTGCCATCTTAATGGAAAAAGATCCAAATACTCTGCTTTTATCTTTCTACTTGAATATCTGCAGGATTCCTTGTTATATTTTACGATGTACAATAGTTTTTAATGTTTATTCACTGGACATATTAATGACTAAAAATGTAGAAGAAAGACTTGAAATGAGGAATAAGTATTTTTGATGGATCTTGAGAATAAATGTGCCTGTATAGATTGCTGGTTTTTAGAAATTCACTGTAGGTGAAATACAAAGGGTCCTGCTCTGTAGAACTGGATTGATTTAAATAATATAAACTTGAAACAATCTGGTAATACTGTGTGTTATTGTGCTTAGTGAAATAAATGGTTAAATCCTTATTCTTCATACCCCCACCCGAAAAAAAAATCCTTAGATGTATTTGCAAAATGTTACATATTATGCCATGAGCCCATGAAAATCAGTCACACTATTCATGTAAGTGCAATTTTCTGGATCAGTTTCCAGTTATTGACAGATTAATGCAGTCATTCTACTGAAGTCACAAGCAATTGCTCCTGGTTGCTCTTGCATGCTTAGTGATAAAGCATGAAAATGGTGGTAACCAAAGCTAATCTATTGCTAACATTGATAGAAGGATGAGTGAAGAAAGATAACAGATTGAAAGAAAGTGTCAGAGATATAAGGGCAGGAGCAGTGCTGTTGTAGCAGATCCTAAACAAAAGGCTAGCAGTTCTTCCAGATGGCCAGATGAATTTGATACATGTGAGGCTGTTTCTGTTTGTTCTTGTGTTCCCCACCATGCCACGTAGAGTGAAATACAATGAAAGCACAAAAGGCATTCAGAAAATTAACAGCTGCCTACAAAAGACACCTGTAAGTGTGTCATACACAAAATCGGTCTGGATTTCACAGGATCTTTCCCAGTATTGTCTTTGTTGTTCTGTGAAGCCTTACTCTGGAATCCCAAGAAGGTTCAAGAAAGAACTCAAGTAGTCACTATTCATTAAGTAACCTGTGTGTAAATACCATAAACTTGATGAACAGTTGTTTGGCTGAATAATAATGATTTATTTTTTTTTCTTTCCCAGTCAGGACCTTGTACCTAGCTCTGTGCTAGAGCAGGTACAAGCATAAAAGATAGTAAAGTGTAACAGAGCTTTCCCCACCTTTCAGGCATGTTTTGTGTAGCAGGAGGGAACCAATAAAATACGTCAGTATAAGCTCTGAAGTTGCATATTTAATTAACCCTATCAAAGACAAAGATTTCTCTCACTGACTTTCCCTAAAATTAGTAAGAGATGCAGCACCAAGTAAGTAGTTAAAAAATGAGCTATAAAAGTATTTTGCAGTGAATTTTTTTCCAAGTAGTTTGTCTTTGAGGTCATTCAGCCTTGTATGATTTTATAGTTCATAAAAAAAATTCCTGCAATTGCACAGATTACTTATCTTGAAATGTTACAGGTGTTTTTTATATGCTTCAGTTTTGCTCCTATTTGGAGGAAGGGCACTTTTCCTGCTGTTCTTATATTGACAGCTGTAGGTTATATGTGCATGCCTGATTACCGGTGTAGCTAGAGTCATAAGGAAACACAAGGTGCTGATCTCACTACTTGATACTTGGAATGTGAAAAGAATGCCATGTTTGAACTATTGCTGTCCAAATTCTAGTTGTATTGCTGTGCTTTATATCACTGTACATTATCTGTTCTTACCTAGTTGTCATGTCTTTTTGCCACACAGTACATTCTGATTAAGTTCAGCTTAGAAAACAGTATATTGTGGTATGCTCTAGAATTATTAAAGAATGTGAAGTATTTAACATCTATCCATAACAAAGTATTATGGGAGTCAAGTTGACTGCTGAAATATGCCTAAATTACTCTCTTCCTATTATGGTCTGTTTATTTTAGCTATACTTGCTCAAAGCAGACACTTGTTAAAAAAACCCACAACCACCAGCCAACACAACTTCACTGATCACACTTTGTTTCTGTTCCAAGTCACAGCTCAATGCCTGGCCTGAGCAAATGAGCCAGGTTGTGGGCAAATGTGCCAGGGCCTGAAGAACAGGAATCATAGTCAGTCATTTCCAACTTCATGCAGCAAGCCACATTTGCAGAGAACACTGTTGGTTTTCTTTCCACTGGTTTCTTTTCAAATGGGTGAGAATTAGAACCTTGTTTTTCCTCTCATATAGTTTTATATATACTTGCTGGGAAGTGAACTATTACCAAATATAGCTTATAGAGATGCAGCAGAATCTTTCCAGTCTGGCAGTCTGTCAAAAAAAAAAAAAGGTTCAGAAAATATAGGGCTATCATATTTGCCTGAGATTTGCTAGGAAGTTGTACGTGTATATGCACTATGGTGCACACACGCACTAAGCCTAATGTTTCCCCAAAAGACTGTGCTTACTGTGTTGCTGATATATTGTTAAAATTATAATTGTGATTACTGTATTTCTGAACAAATATATATGCTCATTGTATTTCTGAATGTACATGCAGAAGAAATATATGTGGAATTTTTGGACATATGGTGACCTGTTTGGTGCTGCTGTGTGTGCATAGCTGATGTGACCTAAATACAAAATAAGTAGGGTATGTATGTACATTTGTGTGAATAACAGAGTGAGGAATCCCAGAGGAATTGGGAAATCCTCAGTAGTCAGAGATGTGCAGGCATATGCTACATAAAATCTCATGACTAAGAATCTGTGCGTTACAGTTCTTAGGATCTGAGGAGAAATGATTAATGAAGGAACTGTACAGGAGTTATGTGGCTCAGTGACTATGTATTATCTGTCCAGCAACAGCTAATGTCATTATCGGTATTCACAAATTATACCACCACATTTTCTCTGTTATAATTTGCTGTGTTCACAGATGGGACCTCTAAACAGACGTTTCCAAGTATAATTCTAGTCATCATTCAGTTTTCAAAGTACTTTGCATAAATGTCTATTTTTGATGATACTCTTTGCTCTAATTCATTACAGTATTTTTGTCAGTTATAAATTGGGCAAATTGACAAGAAAAGCCAATTGTTTTTCATATAGTATTATTGGTTTCTGAGAGATTTTTTGGAATCAAATTGCACATACATATGTCAGAGGGAAATATGATCCTGTGTATAATTTATGTACTTCATGGTGTTGAGCAAGGCTAAGTACAAAAAATAGCTCTTCATAGTTAACCTGTAAACCTATTGATTTGAAGCACCTTAATTTTAAGAAAAACAACTAACTGCTTGGCTAATCTACATTAAGCATTGCAGATATCTTTCTAAAGAATAAGCTCATTAATATTTAAACTACACATTAGCTGCATCTCTTAGAAGGAGATAATATTCCCCATAACTTCCATTAATTACAACAAAATTAACATGAACTGAGAATTACTGATGGGGAATAAATCTTTCATGGTTTAAGCCAAATCTTAGTAAAGTTGATAACAATACTTTTAATAAAAGTAATAGTTATGATAGTTATTCCTTATTAACCACACTAAGAAAGAGCACTCCAGTCATGTTGCTCAGCTCAGCGAATTGTAGAACATACCTGAAGTAAAAGTAAATTAGTACAATGCCAACACCTGTGTAATATCCATTCACATGTGATTTTCTGTTCTCCAAATAATCCTGAAAAGAGCCAGTTCAGAGAATTAACAGAAAGTTATTACAAAAACCCAATATTCCATCATACTGCCAGAGAGCACAGATTACAGTAGATTTTGTTTTGCTGTTGTTTCACATGATTATAGAATCATAGAGTGTTTTGGGTTGGAAGGGACCCCTAGAGGTCGTCTAGTCCAACCCTCCCTGCAGTGAGCAGGGACACCGCTAACTAGATCACATTGCTCAGAGCCTCATCCAACCTGGTCTTGATGATGCTGAGACCTTGTTTGGGCAAAGCTTAGTGTCTTAGGTGGGACTTAGTATTCAAGTGTCCTCTGTTAGACATAAAAAGCTTTCTCAGGTTGGATTTGTTCTGGCAAATATTTACTGGATCAATCTGAAGTTGTGATAGGGATGTCGAACCAAAGGTGTAGAAACTGTCAGAGAATCATAGGACAGTTTAGATTGGAAGGGACTGCTGGAAGTCATCTTGTCCAATCCCCTGTTCAAGCAGGGTCACCTAGATCATATCCAGAAGACTTCTGATTGTCTCCACAAATGGAGATTCTACAACTTTTCTGGCAACCTGTTCCAGTTCTGGGTCACCTTCTAGTAAAAAAATGTTCTCATTCTACTGTTTACCACCTTTGTGCTTAAAAAAATGTATTTTGATCTGGCTGAAACTTTTCATGTTCCAAGCTGGGTCTGTTGCCCCTTGTCCTCTGAGATGGGCTCCATTTTCTCTGTACCTTGTCACTGGGTAGTTGAAGTCTCCCCTGAACCTTCTCTTCTTAAAGCTGGACTGTCCTGGTTTTGGCTGGGATAGAGTTAATTTTCTTCCTAGTAGCTAGTGTGGGGCTATGTTTTGCATTTGTGCTGGGAACACAGGCATGTTTTCGATACTGCTGGGCAATGCTTACACAGAGTCAAAGCCTTTTCTGCTCCTCACCCCACCCCACCAGCAAGCAGGCTGGGGGTGCACAAGAAGCTGGGAGGGGCCACAGCAAGGACAGCTGATCCCAACTGACCCCAGGGAAATGCCACACCATATGACGTCACATTCAGCATATAAAGCTGAGGGAAGAAGAAGGAAGAGGTGGGACATTTGGAGTGATGGATGGCGTTTGTCTTCCCAAGTCACCATTATGTGTGATGGAGCCCTGCTTTCCTGGAGATGGCTGAATACCTGCCTGCCAAAGGGAAGTAGGGAATGAATTCGTTGTTTTGCTTCACTTGGTGTGCACAGCTTTTGCTTTAGCTATTAAACTGTATTTATCTCAGCCCACGAGTTTTCTCAGTTTTCCTCTTCCTATTCTCTTCCTCCATCGCACTGGGGTGTGTGTGGCTTAGTTGTTGGCTGGTGTTAAATCACAACATGGACAAATCCTGTACTCTCACCTCACACTCTCTTGTATGCCATGTGCTTCAGCCCCCTGATCATCCTCGTGGTCCCCACTGAGCTTTCTCCAGTCTGTCATGTCTCTCAATACCAAGTCGCCAAAAATGGTCCAGCAATGGTCTTCAAAGTGGCAAACAGAGGGAAGTAATCACTTTCATCATTCTGCTGGCTGTGCTTTTGCATAGCATGCAATTGTCATTCTTCACTGCAAGAACACACTGCTGACTCATGTTCAGCTCACTGTCCTCTGAGACCTTTACTGCAAAGCTGCTTTCAGTCCAATCATTCCATGTTCAGTACTGTTGTATTTACATTTGTTGCACTTCATGAGGTTCTTGAAAGCCCATTCTTCAGCCTGTAACACTGTACAGCCTGTACAGTGGCTGTAACCTCCAGCCTATTGGCCATTCCCCTTGACTTTATATTGTCCAGATTGCATTATCTAGGTCACTAATAGAAACTTGGAATAGTGTTGGCCCTGGTATTTGCCTCTGAAGGACACCGCTAGTAACTGGCCACCAGTTGGACTTTGTACCACTGATCACAAACTAATGGTCCAGCCAATTTTCTGCTCTCCTCATGGTCTACTTACCAGTCCATATCTCATCATTTTGACTCTAAGGATACAATGGGAGACTATGTCAAATGCCCTTAGCAAGTTTGCTGGCGATACAAAACTGGGAGAAGTGACTGATACCCGGGGGGGTTGTGTTGCCATGCAGGACAATCTCAACAGGCTGGAGAAATGGGCTGACAGGAACCTCACACAGTTCAGCAAAGGGCAATGCAGAGATTTGCACCTGGAGCGGAGCAACCCCAGACACCAGTCCATACCGGGGGCTGACTAGTTAGGAAGCAGATTTACAGAAAACGGCCTGGGGGTACTGATGGGTGGTGAGTTGACAATGAACTGGCAATGTGCCCTTGAGGCAAAAAGGGCTAATGGTGTCCTGGGCTACATTAGTAGGAGTGTTGCCAGCAGGCAGAGGAAGGTGATCCTTCCCCTCTGTTCAGCACTGGTGAGGCCACACCTGGAGTGCTGTGTCCAGCTGTGGGCTGCCCACTGCAAGAGAGAGGAGATGGAGCTACTGGAGAGAGTCCAATGTAAGGGACTGGAGCATCTTTCCTGTAAGGAAAGGCAGAGCTGGGACCATTCAGCCTAGAAGAGAGAAGGCTCAGGGCGCAGCTCATCAATGTGCATAAATCTCTGAAGGGAGGGTGTAAAGAAGGTGGAAGTAGGTACTTTTTTGTGATGCCTAGTGACATGACAAGAGGCAATGAGCACAAACTGAAACACAGGGGGTTCTGTCTGAACATAAGGAAACACATCTTTTACTGTACAGATGACTGACCAGGTTGGCCAGATAACTCAAAAGACATCTGGACGTCGTCTGTTCTAGGTGACCCTGCTTGAGCAGGAGGGTTAGACAAGATCACCTCCAGAGGTCCCTTCCAACCTCAACCACTTTGTGATTCTGTGAAGTAAATAGCCAGAGGAACTATAAGTGAGACAAAGCTCAAGTTTCATATAATAAATGAAAGAAAACTGTCAGTGCTAACCAGTATGTGTGTTTATGGGTTAGGAAAGATGGCATCCAAAACCACCAATGATCCCTACCTGTCATAATCTTCTGTGGGGTCATTAACTGCTTATTTTAGAGTTCATCAGTTTTAAAACCAATGCAGCCTCATTTTGGGTAGGGATTGGGTGAGCCTGAAGTTTGGATAGTAGTCATCTTCTCCTGTATTGCTTTCACTTACGATTTTGTTTTAGGTTACTATCCACTTGTATATTCTAAATCAGCCTAAATTTGAGCATACATGTAATAGCTATGATCTGAAAGAACTGGAGTATTTACATTTACTTAATACCTGTCGATCTGTTTATAATATCAAGGTTAAAATATGCAGTTGTATAGAGGCCTATGTTAACTGTAAGCTTATGATATCTAGCTGAACTTTCTAGAGAAAGCTTGCGTTATGGATAGGATGTCAGCTGAATCTTTTCTTAATACAATCCAAATTTTATAAGCTGCCACATAGAAACTAGTTTTTCTGCACTGACCTGACTGGACAATCTGAAGAAGTACTCTGTACTGTGCCTTATTTATTTGTTTTTCATATGAAAACATAATTCCTGCAGGGAATTCTATTTCAGCCACAGAATGAAGGTCTGTGAACAGCTCTTCTTTCTGCCTGAATGTTCCCCTATGAATTGCTGATGGTTAGGAAGGCTCACAGTGACAGAACAGGAGACAGCAGCTTTGTGCTTAGATGACAGTAGTCTGTGTCTGTGCTAACTGCAGCTGGCACCATTAACTACCTATCCATAGACTGAAATAAAAACAATTATCGCTGCATGCATTAGAATGATGAAATCCACTCTGTTTCTATAGTAACAGGAGCGACAATTTATACTATGACCTTAAGAAAGTAGAATGTGACCATTCCTTTTCTTTTCCTGCAGTTTTAGAAGGAGCAACAATTCACAAAGAAAATAGTGTTTAAGATGATGCACATAACTGACAAAAATAAAGGTAAGGTGCTTTATGGGTAACAAACATACACAGCATACATTCAAGTTGGAATGCTGAATTTGAGTTTTAAGTATTCTGTTATCAAGAGATATGCCAAATTTAGTGCTGTTTGAAGTAGATTCTTCTGTTTATTACAAATAAACTTTAAGTGGAAGCTTTACAAAAAATCAAAATCAAAATAAAGTGAGGGCTTTATCAAGTCAAAATTTTTAAATTGTTTTGCTATCTGGTCTGACTTATAGTATCATGTGAAGAAACAGTTTTACATTCTGAGCTTTTGTCTTCAGAAGCACGTTGAGGTATCAAAACTCTGTAAGAGATTACTTTGTGGATATGATTATTATATTGCAGTATTTTTAAGCCTATCCAGCTGACATTAATCTATTTAGTTTGTTTGCTATGGCAAAATGTTGAACAATCCTAGATAGGGTTCGGAGGATGTATCTCTATTGATTACTTATGAAGTAGAATATTATAGTATAGACCTACCAAGAGAGTAGAGTTCCCGAGTTCTTTAGACTGATTTCAACATTGTTGTGGTTTAACACCAGCCAACAACTAAGCACCATGCAGCCGCTTGCTCACTCCCCAACCCAGTGGGATGGGGGAAGAGAATAGGAAGAGGAAAAGTGAGAAAACTCGTGGGTTGAGATAAATACAGTTTAATAGCTAAAGCAAAAGCTGTGCACACCAAGTGAAGCAAAACAACGAATTCATTCCCTACTTCCCATTGGCAGGCAGGGGTTCAGCCATCTCCAGGAAAGCAGGGCTCCATCACACATAATGGTGACTTGGGAAGACAAACGCCATCACTCCAAATGTCCCACCTCTTCCTTCTTCTTCCCTCAGCTTTATATGCTGAGTGTGACGTAATATGGTGTGGCATTTCCCTGGGGTCAGTTGGGATCAGCTGTCCTTGCTGTGGCCCCTCCCAGCTTCTTGTGCACTGGGCAGAGCAGAGGAAGCTGAAAAGTCCTTGACTGGTGTAAGCACTGCTCAGCAACAGCTAAACTATCAGGGTGTTACCAACATTCTTCTCATCCTAAAACCAAAACACAGCACTATGCCAGCCAATAGGAAGAAAATTAACTCTATCCCAGCCGAAACCAGGACAAGCATTCTGTTTGAATATTGCTTTGTTTCAAAATCACTTCCTGTTACAAAAGATATAGCATGTTTAACTGTGCAGTCATTTAGTAACAAGCATAATTCTTGAAGCATTTTAATAATTTACAACCTTCGCTCTCCCTACATACTTGTCTTGCCCAAAACCTCTTTCCTCGTTATGTGCTAAATATATAGAGTGCTTCTATAAGCAACTCTGGAGCTAGGATCATCTCTGCTATAAGTAAAGGATTATGGAATATCTCTTCAAGTTACCTAAAGCTTCAGGAGCATGACAGTAATCCATGCGTGTTGGTCTTTCCTTGCCTGTAGCAGAGATGATCAGATAAAGAAATAAGAGCTTAATTCTAACTCTGTGCTAAAATATCCTATTTAGTCACTTGGTATTTTTTCATTAGATGTAGTAATTAAATTTTATCATGATTTTATAGGATTTTTTTTATTAAGGTTAATGATTATAATTTATTGTCATTCCAGGGGTGTCTATGACCATATGTTTTAGAGAGGTTTTTAACCTCCAGCTCATATTAAAATTAATTTCGCTGCAGTAGAGCATAAAATACAATATCATACTATATATTAACATCCCTTTCTAAGCCCAGGCTTAGACTGATGATTTAACTGTATTTTTTTAAGTGTATGGATGTTTTAAAGTTTTTATATTATGCATCCTAAACTTAGAAATAGGTCTTTTCTGTACCTGTAGTTATTGTAATAAACACAGACATTCTTCTTTAAAACCTGCAAATAATTTAATTTTAGACAATAAGACTTTTGTTCAAAGTCTGAAATAGTCAAGTAATATTATCTCCATTTCTAAAAGGATTCAACTGAGCTTGTCAGAAAAGTTAAGTAAGAGTAAAAATGCTGAATATTTCTAGCATCTAGATTTGCACATTGAATATGTAGTCAGTTATATCAGAATAAATCTTGTAATTTGAGCCAGATCATACATCACATGTGAATTAGGAGATTATGTGACTGTCACCAGACCGAGGAAGGAAACTACTTAAATAGAACAGGAACAATGAAGACAACTGCTCTTGTTCATGTAAAAAGAGCAGTACTTTATATTCACCGAACACAGTTCCTCTTCTGAAGCACAAATGGAATAAAGAACTCTGCTTAAGGCACATAATAACACTTCAGTTTCTAACTTGGTGAGATCAAGTGTGGTCTGAAAAGTGGAGAAGCCTAGTTCCTCTAACTGTACAGTCTTCATTCTGATTTTGATGATTCTTATGTATGTATGCTCTGTATTCTTGTGACAGTTAATCTCTAGATGGAAATATGGAAGATTAGCAAAAGAATTTGTGTGTAATGGAGAAAAAAAATAATGTAGGTTCTTATGCTGTTCTTGGAATTCCAGTGGTAGGATTATGTTTTCATAGTTACATGGTTATTTCACTATTTTAGCTTGCTTGTTTATAGAAAATGTGTAGAAATGTTAATTTGTACTTCCCTGTTTTTTTGTAATTACAAAAGCTGATATATCTTACTCACACCATATAGTATTTCCCAATTACTTCAGTGTTTAACTTCCTGAGTTAACATGCCTAAAAAAGGCATGTGGGACCAAAAGGATAATTTTGTAAATGAAGAGTTAAGGTTACAGTTGTCATGCAAGTACTATAAAAATTTCCTAATTCCAATTAAGTTTAGAATTTAGCAAATCAAAGTCCAGCTAATAATAATATCCTTAGAAGAATATATAGAGATTAAATAGTTAAACTGTGAACACTCGTGAGTACATATTGCCTTTTAAGCCAGATATTTTCCTAACATAAAAAGCTGAAGTATCATAACAATGGTTAACCAATAGATTCTGTTCCCAAACACAGCCATGCATCAATAAAATATTATTGTAGAGAGATTTATTGCTTTATATTAACAAACAGTGTGTTGTAATAAGCAGTAAACTGAAGAAGAGCTATAGTAAGGATAGGTAATCACTGTGTTTTACCAAGGCAAAATTAATGTCTGATTTTAGTTAGCACATACCAGATTGACTTTATATTTTAGTGACAGTTTTCTATTTGCTAAACATATTTATGCTAATTCAATTTTTAGACTATAAAATCATTCTCTCTTAATCCCTACATCATCACAGCTACAGTACCATCATTAATAAATATTCCATTTTTTTCCCCACATTGATAGATATGCAAATACATGTCGTCGTTTACTTGCTGATCCTTCAAAAGCAAAAATAATACTACACTTCTCTTCATGAAAAGACCTCAAGGAAGTCTTCTAGGTTTGGAAAATCATAGAGAAGACCAGGGAGGAGGATCCTTTTCAAATTAGCTGTCCATTTGGGAATTAAAATGAAAAAAATAGAAGTGAATGAATCACAGCTCATTTTATTCTGCTGGATACGATCACCTTGGACTAACATACATAATATTTGCAGTTCATTCTTATTTGCCGTCTTGTTTGCCTAAAAAATTCTGCTTAAGGTCCTGAATGTTAACACATGCCTTGAATTTCTATTAGTATCCCTGTTTAACCTCTGCTGCTACAAAGGTTCATAAATAGTTCTGCCTTTTGGCATGAAACTTTGCAGAGAGAGAGTCTATAATGATAGCCTTCAGTGATTAGCAAGTACAGAGAAAGTTCAGTAAATGAAGTGCAAGACTGTGGTTCCAGTTTGCAAAAGTACAGGAGGGAAATGCTATATGCAAGACAGCTGCACCAGCTTCTAAAAGGTACATGGAAGAGCAGAGATTTACAGCCTCCTTTGAGTCCCAATAGCCATTGGATAGCATGGCTTTCAATATAACTGGAGATTTCCATTCTGTGGTTTTAAACATATGAATTTCAAATGAAGTTTAGGGTGGCATTCATGAGGTAGGATTTTATTAAATCAAATCTATTTCTAAATCTTCCTGATACTTTTGTTTATACGTAATCTTGCCTTCTGTTCTATATAAGAATTATTCTGAAATTATACAGACCTATGAAAGAGGAAAATAGTTTTTAAATTTAAGTAATAAGAATGCCAAAGGCTAATCTAATTAATAATCTGATTTTTACCCTTGTTCCACCATTTCTTCAACATCCTTTAAAATACTAATTTCATATAACAACTCTTGTGGTTTAACCCCAGTTGGCAACTATGCCCTACACAGCCGCTTGCTCCTTCTCCCCCCTGCCCCAGTGGGATGGGGGAGAGAATTGGGGAAAAAAAAGTAAAACCCATGGGTTGAGATAAAGACAGTTTAATAGGACAGCAAAGGAAGAAATAATAATAATAATAATAATAATAATAATAATAATAATAACAACAACAACAACAACAATAAACAAAGCAAGTGATGCACACTGCAATTGATCACCACCTGCTGACCAATGCCCAGCCTGTACCCAAGCAGAGATTGCTGCCCCCCCGGCCAGCTCCCTGCAGTTTATATAGTGGGCATGGTGCCGTGTGGTCTGGAATAGGCCTTTGGCCAGTGGGGGTCAGCTGTCCTTGCTGTGGCCCCTCCCAGCTTCCTGTGCACTGGGCAGAGCAGGGGGAGCTGAAAAGTCCTTGACTGGTGTAAGCACTGCTCAGCAACAGCTAAACCATCAGGGTGTTATCAACATTCTTCTCATCCTAAAACCAAAACACAGCACTATGCCAGCCAATAGGAAGAAAATTAACTCTATCCCAGCTGAAACAAGGACAAAACCAAAATGTCACACTACTTGCATATGCATATGAATGCAACTTGTGTCTTCATGGCATATGGTATTCAGTTAAGCCTGGTATAGTTAACATATGTGTAAGTAAAGTCTCTTTCTGGTATTAGACACTTAAATTTATTCATTTGCATTTTGCTGTGGATAAGATAACACTGGGCACTTACGACACTTACAGAGGTATCACTTTTCTTGAACAAATGGTTCCTGTTTATTTAAACCTTGCAAGAGAGTTACTGGAAAACTTTTGCTATGCAGAATGAAAGTCCTATATCTCTACTGTTGGTAATAAATTTAGCTTGCAATAAACTGGAGTCTAATCTGGGTTACTTAGGTGATTTTCACTGGACTTTTAGTTTTGTAGGCACTGGTCCATAAATTTATGACCTCTCAAAGAATGGCAGAGTTTAAATGTCCCCCTCTTCTGCTGTCATTGCATGCTGTTCTATACTGAGGGAGTTCACTGACATTTTTTTGAAAAAGATACTGGTAGTCTGCTCATTGTAGTCTTAAATGCTTTGCCTTTGATTTTGAGTTTGTTTCTAGGCGAGTATTAAATGTGAGACCACCTGCAGTGTCCAGCACCTCACCTGGTTCTTTTAATCCCTCATTCTTGATTGTGATAAGCAACACTGGGTCCCAGAACTGATCTGCTAGCTTGTCATATTGCAAAAAGTCTCGATAACAAAGCTTTCCAAAAATTGGACTCGCTTCTCTAATGTTGCCATAGCAATATCATTCTGCAAATTCC
>NW_009260400.1:113719-116886 GCF_000687185.1 Egretta garzetta | reverse complement strand
TACGTGTTCTACTTTCCTAGACATCCATAATAACAATGTACTTTAACTTGAATTTATTTTAGGAAAAGTGAATGAGAACAAATAATTCTTTAGTGGGAGAGTATAATGTGTTTTAACTATGTAGTCTGCAATGAGTGCAAAAAATGTAGAACACCATTTGTGAAGTTAAATTGAAACACAAAGAAAGTACTCAGTAATTTCGTAGCTGCATGAACTACACTCTTGAGTGATAGTAGTCTGCTCTGAGCTTTTTTCCATCAGAAGAGTAAGATAGATTCAGATAGGGTAGAGATCTGTTCAAATTAAAAGAAGCATGAACTAATACCATGAGTTTGAGATGTTTTGATCTAGGCAAAATCTTTGGGGCCTCAACGTCCCTAGGATGTGATATAGCAAAAGGCTTTTCAGGAACTCATTTTGCAAAACTTCAGATTGTACTTCAAGTTGGGGGTACAAGCCCATATTTGACTAATTTTTATTCTCTGGTAAGTCCAATCATTTTTGGGTTAATTTGTTTGCAGTATACGTAGTGCTTTATAACTGAGTAGGGGAAAGATTGTTTTCCTCTAAAAGGTAAAGAATTTATACTCTATTCAAATATTGTTCATCTGATGATCATGAATATACCTGCTAAAAATATATTCACCTAAGATCTGCTTTTTTGTTCCATAGCACTTTGAAATGAACGTTTATTTGAGTTTGATGTGCAAAGAATGGTTGATGCATAAGCGTCAGTTTTGGGTATTTGGGGCTTATTCATTGAAAAGTACTCTATCTACTACTGTGACCAGATTCCTAATCCAAGTATGTACATTGTTTCTTTTATTCCTCCTTAATCAGCTTTGCACTGTGATCAACATTCCAGCTTTTGCTTTTTGCTGATTTATATACTTGGAATGTTCAGAAGAGGTACACCCTTTACAATGAAAGACAGAAATCAGTATTGTCAGGATAAATCCACCAGATCTTTAGCTACCTAGCATTTATTAAGGATGCAAAGCTAATAAGTGCACCTAATTGGCATGCCCCAAATCTCTACTTTATGTTGGCAAATAAGGTAGTACTGCAGTACAGTCATTGGAATACTGCGGTTGCAGTAAGAGGCTAGATGACAACTTGCCCAGAGTGGTTCTTGGTTTTTACAGCTATGTTTTAAAAGAAAGTATTTTTTCCAATAGCTGTTCTCCACGCTGCATCAAGGATCATATTTAATGAGAGCTTAATTCATATTTAGACCCCAAAATTAAACTATGATATTTTAAAAATATGTAAACTGATTGGAACTTGCTGGTTGATCAGCATTTTAGGAAAGTTAGCTACTTCCTTTTCTATCCTAAATGGAAACTGCTGACATCTTTGAAAAATCTCTCCCTATAATTGTATACTTTGATTGCTAACAGAAGGCTGGAAATCTGGGCTTGAAATGGTAAAGTACAAAGCACACAGTTTCAGTGATTTTTAAAAGAGTGGCTTTTTAATCTGGTTATTTGGTTTCATGTTCTTTGTTCTTGACTATTTAAAGTTTGCACATATGGTTGTGCTACTGTATGATACTGCAGTGATCTTAGAATAGTTAGCAGTAGTTATCCTCAAAGCCTAAACTGCTGTCCTTATAGTACAGGAGTATGTCATTAGTCCAGGGCTATGTTGTTATCTCTGAGTCTTTTTGCATCCTTAGATTTTCTGCTTATAAATTTAACACGAACACTAACTAGAATAACACAAGTAAAATGAAGTCTTCCCAAGCCGACTGACAATTGTCAACTTTTATGTAGCCATATACATCTGGATGCTGACTAAGATTAGAGAGAGATCTCCCTAATACTTACTAGTTGTATTTGATTTGTCCAATCCTAGGACTTAATGCTACAATTAAAACATAATTTCTATACAAAATATATTAAAAGCACCCTAACACTGTAACAACAAAACAGCGAACATGGCTCTTTCACTAATAATCTGTTAGCATCAGCTGCTCATGAAGAAGCCAACCAGTCTTCCAATTTCCATTTTGGCCCTTAGGTTACACTAAAATGTCTGAATAAGAGTGTAATTTTGTTGGAAACTGAGCCCCATTGATGGGTAGTACAAGCCAGCCTCTTTCTTTAAGAGTAATGGAATTGAAAGGATTATACTGGTAGCCAGAGCAGTATGACAGGAGAGAGGTTATGTTTAGATGACATTATGCCAGCTACTATTTTGTCATTTCAGAGTCCAAACACATTTTACTAAGGGTTTGTTTTATTTTAAAGACAGAAGAATCTTCCTTCTACCAAAAGGACAACATAAATCAGCATGCATGTATTGGGAAGGAAAAAAAAGCCTGTATTTTTGGTTTGCCACAAAGTTGTTTGCAATGCAAAACTGCCTGTAATTTCAACATATAAATACAAGCCTGATTACTGTGTTTGAGGGAAAGCTATTTTTGACAGTTTGACCTCCTTGAATGATACAGTTTTAACCACATTATCTTTGTGGAGCCCCACATCTTTGTAAGCTGCTGTTACTACCAAAATAGCTATGGTTAGTATGTTGGTTGCCTAACTGTACTTAGAGCACCATGGGCTTTTTTTCCTATGTTAGTGGAGCAAATCATGTTATACAGCTAGAGAGGCTTACTCTAGGCTGGGTATCTACCCAGACAGAAGAAAAATCATGCAAAGAAAATCAATAAGGCTGTAACCACAGTTATTTTTGCATAGCAAAGGACCTAGATATTAAAGTACCCTTTTCCCAGTCTTGCTTTTAACATGTGAAATGTTTAATTGAAATGTTGAACAGTGAGATTTGTTATCCCAAGGTTGTCTGGCCTTACCAGTTTGAGATTAAGCAGCGGAATAAACTTCTGAAGAAAAACAGCTGATATGGCAGCAACGGAGATAAATTCAGTTAGTCCAGAGTTAAGATTAAATATAAAGAAAGGAAAGCACAGCAAGGCATTTGAAGGCAGCCATAGCAACCATATAACTTCTCTGTCTTACAATTGTCTTACAATTACATTGTAATTTAAAACATTTTAAGTTTTGGTCTCAGTTTAGATGAAATTGACTTCTAAAAATTATTTTTCTTTTCTAGAAAAAAATTACATTTTGTCATATGTCCTAACTCATTTCCTTGCCGTTATATGAAGGCAACTATAAGCATTGTTTTCCACTGACTGAATTATT
>NW_009260400.1:68520-113561 GCF_000687185.1 Egretta garzetta | reverse complement strand
TCTTTATCTTACATTTTGAAAGGAGAGGCTCTTTTTTATTCTTAAGGGTAAAGTTTAAAAGAAGCGCATGCCAATTCTTATTCAGTGATTTTTTTTGCATTTTATTAGAGGATTCATGCATCAGACATCAATGTAGCTTAAAAGTACTCTGCCTGCTATATTCCTACTTAAATGTTTTCCAGCTCTTACAAGGCATGTGAAATACAGGTCTAATTTAAAGGGTTTTTTGCAACTATGCATCACAAATATAATACCTAGGTGAATCACAGATACTTACTTACAGATCTAAAAATACACTTAGTAGTTGCCTTGTGCCAATACTGGTTGCCTAGAAAACTCCAAACCTTGAGCGGTGAATCTTTCAACATCAGATCCATTGTGACTAGAAAGTGTTACTGTTAAAAATTAAGCTTGCAGTGCACAGCTGTGACGTGGGGACTACAACAGCAGAAAGGAATTTGCATTTTTTGGGACTGGAATCTTGGTTCTTTAGTGGAGAAAGAAGGTGAAAGAGAGAAAAGACCAATATCTTAAGGAGTTTCCATCACTTGATAACTGGGTGGGAGGAATGACTGTGTGCTTATTATGATCCATGTCTGGTGCATTTAATTGACATGTCTGATCATAACATTTGCTTATGCAGATAAATGTTTAAATATCTAAATTGTGTCCTGCACTGCAGATGTAGTAGTACAGTGTACAGAAGTATAAACTGTGTGAAGGACAAAATGCAGTAAAATATCTCAGTGTTCAAGGTAGATACTAGTGGGTTTGTGGTCCATGAATTCTGAGCTTTCAAAGGATATTGATCTCGTGTTTGTTGGACCAGTGTTTCAGTTCTGGATAATGCTAGTTCAGTGGTACCCTCGTGTCTCTTCCTTATCTGCATTGTTCAGCATGGTAGTCTTGTCTGGAGAACAAGACAGGCTTGAAAATTATTAAGGACTGCTCGTGCAAAAGTAAAAACAATTACAAGCATATCCTTAAACCAGAGTTTATTATTATCTTTATAGTAATTTTTTGCCATATTAATGAAATCTGTGCTGCCAAGGACTGTGGGGAAGTTAGTAAATGAAGGCTATGTGAGAGGGTGAAGGCTTATTTTTATTTTTGTGTAAATTCTTCCTTTGATAACTGGCTATCTCACACAAAAATATATAGAAATTCTAACAGCAGTTGTATTTTACAGAAAAAAAATCTTGTAGAATCATAAAATTAAGACCAAGACATGTAAGGCATGATGTACATAGCTCCAGTGTAATAAAATCAGCATCTTTAGAAATATTTGTATTTCTGTAAGAAGCCAGGAAAACTGATAATTACAGGTTCATTAAATACAAATAGTTTCTGATATGTTTTCCATTCAATAAAGTGAAAAACTTAGTTTGTGTGAAAAATTAATGTGTTTATGATATATATAATATTTTACTTAGTTGATAATTCTTTTTGTTCACATGCCTTTACCTACAGTATGTGTATGAACATTTATGTTAATTGATTGAGGCATCAGTTGAAAATAAGGCTTGCTTAGCTTCTGAGCTTTTTGGTTTATTTTGTCTGTAAGTGATCCAACATTACTTATGAAAAAAATGAGGTCTGGAGAACTACGACTCAACTTTATAGTCTTACTAATTTTTAATATGAAAAAATCACTATGTTGCTATCAGTTCCAAGTTCCAAGTTTGCTAATTACATTTGATGCTATAAATTGTGAATGAGAATAATTTTTTATACAGGGAGGCATCAGTAGTTAAACTAAAACACAGTGGTTTTATTTTGCAGAAAGTTGTGAAAGAAAAGCATAACTTCATACTTATGACTTTCCTGTGGATATTGAACTATATTTTAGCATCAGCTAATCTAATAGGTATTTAATATACAATAAAACCTGATAGGATTAATTTACTAGTAAATTGAAGAGAAACATTTACCTTTGAATAGTGTATGACATTTATTCTTCAAGGGCCTTTTTCAGAAGTTGACCTACCGTATTTAATACTGTTATATCACCCATGAAAAACAGAATTGAAGCACACCTCAAAAAATAAGAGAAGGAGCTGGTATGGAAGTGTTACTCTGTTGATTTAAGGAGCTTTTTAAATTACTAGTCTGGTCTAGTGCAGGCCATGTTCGCTTACACTTCATTACACATTTCATGGTGTGATATGCCATCTAGTGTTAAATTCCCCAAAAGGAGCGCAACAGTGCAAAATCCTGATGCTGGCTTCATCAGCAGTACACTTCGAGAGTTAGTGGATTTTCTGGAATGTCAGGTGTTCAGGAATATACTGTACATATACAGTAGAGTGTAAAGACAATGTTTACTTCTGGTTTTGCTGACTGTTTGTTTTAATATTTGCCATCTAGTACTCTGTTCAGTAACCCTTGTAGTCTGTGGATACATATGTATTGAAAAACTGTCTTCCCAGCTGCAACCACGCAGTCTGATGTTTATGCCTCAGGTAATGTTGATACCTGAAGTGTCCTTTGTAAGAATGCATGCTTTATGTTATATTTACAAAGAAGTTAAATTACAAAGAGGAACAGTTTTCTAAGAGCTTCTAAATGCATCTAGCTGAGTAGGGAAAAAACTAACCACCCCAGAGATTTTATAAGGAATACTCATAGAATATATTTTGTAATGCAGAATTCCTTGTAATAATAAGCTGAATATGACAACATTGACTTACTCTGTTTCTATCATATAAACAGAGGTGGGATTCCATGCATTCAAGTATAATGTTGCTTTAAAAGTGTGTTTTTCTGAGGAAAAAAAGGCTTCTGTATTTGGAGGGAGGAGTGGGGGATGTAAAAAATTTGAAAAACTAAGGCTAACAGTGCCCCAGTGAGCAATTTTATTTCCTTTCCTTTGTTGAAATACAAAAATATTATGTTCAAAAATATTTTCCCAATGTTTGAAATTAAACTTCAAAAACTCAGGAGCAAATTGTGCAGATGAGTTATTGTTCTCTCAATAAGGCAACGAAAACTGGGGGACATGGTTCTGTCTCCCACTTGAGATTTAAGCAAAAATAAAACTAAAAAAATATTTCCTAAGTCCTATTTCAGTAAAGATTTTAAACACATTCATTTGCTTTGCTAAATCAGAGCCATAAAGTGTATTTTTCATTGGATGCCGTGCTATATATCCTTAAAGTGTTCAGTAAATAGCCATAACTTACAGATTTTGTCACCGATTCACATCATGGATTTAAGTAAAAAATTGTTTTGGTGAGCACCCATTTCAAATTCTGTATGATTTTCAGTTCTAACAAACAAGGATAATGGGTTAAAGAGATTACATGTTGATCTATTCAAGAGAGATGGATTGAAATACACCTCCACAGTGATGTTCTGCAATAGTCTTAGGATTCTGATTAAACCTGGAAAAGACTCATAATACCTCCCCACTTAACATCCATCTTAAAATCATTCTTGCTTTGAAAAGAATTGAACCTTCCTTCTAGAAGCCAACATTTTTTCCCTAAGGGCAGCACCAGTGTGTAGTAATGTTAAATTAGAACCTTTAGGTTGAAAACTCCTTAATTCATATGAGCTTCTGAAATAATAGTGTTAAAATGCATAAATTTAAGAGTTTTGAAAAATTGTTATTTAAGAAAATTAAACAGAGCCTTGATATTTTAAAAGGAATGTCTTATTGCTTAGTAAGACTGATCTTCAAAACAACAACAAAAAAACCTAATTTTAGCACTTCTTGAAGAATCTGAATTCATTACAGGAATGGACATTCCCTATTTTGATAGGTAGTTGGGCATGTCAGGCTGTTGCTGGCATCTTAGAACATACTAAGCAGCTACTTTGGTGTTTGAGTCCTTTTACAAAGTTGATTTTATTAATACCTGTTACTTTTTTTGCCCTCCTCACACAATAACTCACATAAGGATACATCATTCTTTTTGATCAAAACAAGGGAAAAATGAAGAAACCCACTATATCCAAGCTCTTTGTGTTTCCAATATTTATTTTCTGTATTTTCTAAATTAGCCTTGTTTTTTAATGGTTCCAGGCGAAGCAGTGTAGAAGCAGCTTGTTTTGTGGTCTGGCAGCCATCTAATCTGAAATGGGAAGTATTTAAAGTACTTGTCAGACAAATATAACTTTTTCTTGATTCTAGTTGAAGAAGGGAAATGGCTTTTATAGTGAGTAATTTTCCTCTGATGGCAAACTTCAGAATCACTGTATTTACGAGTTAGCAGCAGTTGAAGTAATAGAGTATAAATGGAAAAGATTAAATGGTATCTCTTACAAAAATGCCATACGCTATTTGAAAGTTAATGTCAGTTGAAATAGAGTGGGAAGCTGCAGATCCTGCTTTTTTAATTAATTGAATGCATTAAGTGTAAACAGAGGAACTCAGAAATCTCTTCTATTTGTATATGTATAAGCCAATTATAACACCACTCTTGTTGCATGTTAAATTTTGTGTTTCTGTAAACTATGCTATTCCCAGTAGTAGAACCTTGTCCACAGCTGGATGTGAAACTGTGGACATCAGTTTTCGTTGGTCCAGTTTAGGTCTTTCGTAATTATAGGCTAAAGGTAGTCTTGACCAACCTCATTGGAAGTCACAAACTTTACCTCCTTACAATAAAATTAATATGACCACTCCCTTAAGAGGAAGGTAGTGTTTGACTTTTATACAGCACACCAGCCCAGTTAAGTGCTGGGAACTGAGTATCTATAAGTCATAGAAAAGTGAATTTTACTATCATTATATGAAAACCTATTATTTGCTTCTTAGAGCAAAGCCAAAAAGTGAATCATAC
Organism: Egretta garzetta; assembly: GCF_000687185.1. Lineage (NCBI taxonomy): Eukaryota > Metazoa > Chordata > Aves > Pelecaniformes > Ardeidae > Egretta > Egretta garzetta. The sequence goes on along the minus strand of NW_009260400.1, from coordinate 108,774 downwards.
AATTTGCTATCACTCAACCAAATTGGTGTTATACACCTGTTCAGTGGATATTCATACGGACATGCCACTCACAGTTTTAAAATATTTATTAAGTGTGCACGTGAGTTTAGGGTTACCTGACTAAAATTCCGATTCACTGAGATTTTAAAATGTTACTTTACAAAATTAGTTTTTATGGGAATTATAGTTAGCATAACAGTAAGAATGTGAAAGAGCAAATTGTTCTGTTCTGTCTGTAGTTCATTAGAAAATCTCTCTGCAGAATTCTAATTTCACAATATTTATTGGTAGCAGTGGTGTAAGTATTGTGTGTAGCAGAAGGAGCTCAGCTTGACTGTTCAGATCCCATATGGAACATGAGTTGCTGGCAGTTTAAAAATTCTATATTTGACTTACAAATTCCTGCAAATGTTGATGCAGAGAAATAATCATGGAACAAGAAGAAATCAGCAACTGCAAAAGTAGAACTGAGCTGAATATATTACCTTCTACTTCAGATAACATTTTCTTGACGCTGCTGATGTCTGACTAACAGTTTGAAATGTCGAGTACTAATGGCTTCTATACCTAAGGACAGGATGCTATTCATGCAAGTTAGTAGTTCATAGAGTTCTTCAAGGCTTAATAAGTCTTATTAAGAGGTGAAATACTATTTCTTATGTAGAGACCTATGAAGATCTTTAATAAAATTTTCATGGACATATACAAAGAAGGAATCAACAAAACAGATTTCTGGAATACTGCTACACTGGCACTGTCTTTAGCCATTCTTAACCTGGCTGCCTCTGTACTTTTTAGTTTCAATGCTTTGGGGATGTAAGCTTTTGAAACATTATACCAGCATGTAAAGGTTGTATCATATCAGTTTACAGAAAACATCGTATCTGCTACTATACACAGTAGGGAAAAAACCCCTGCAAAATGGATGTATTGAGGGATTTTGAAACGACAAATGAAAATGTACCTCATTTTGCTAGAGTCCATTTACTGCGTAAAATAAAGAGCAATGATGGTGTCTATTTAGAAGAATAATACAGAGTGTTGAATATAGTGTTGTAACACGATTCTAAGAATGCTAAAGCCATGTTTACAGTCTTCAGTAAAAGCATGTTTAAGGGTTTGGGATAATTTTTGGTTTTCACCTGACATGCAGATTAAACTGACAGAACTAGCTTACAAGTCATATAAATGTATCCCAAACCAAACTTGAGTTAGGTTATCATCTTCAAATACTTAGTTTTACTTTCTCTGTAGATCACCTCAAATTATTTCCAGATAATTCTGCTTGCCATCTGCTATTATTGATAAAGTACTGACTGAGGCAATTTGGTCTCCTGGCCAGTTGCTTCCCCTCTGCCAGCCATGCAGAAACTGAGCCAGGGGGAGCAGAAATAACTCTTGCAGATACATTTTTCTTGAGGATTCCCAGAGGTCTCTTTTCATGAGGAAGTGACTCTCTCTCTCTCATGGTGCCTTTTGAGGAAATGGGAGGAAGAAATACACATTCTGTTTTGTTGAAGGAAAAAAAGTAGAACTCCAAGTATTATTACTGTGGCTCTGTATGTATGTAGACCTCCCTGTTGGAGGAAATGCATATAGTGCTGTGTGTTTTGTCAGGGGGTAACACTATGAGAGAAGGTAGACTGCAAAATACATGAAAGAGGGTTGGAAAGTCCTGAAAAAAAAATTTACACAGTAAGAGAGAGAGAGAGAGAGAAAGAAAGAAAGAAAGAAAGGTATACAATGGACAGGAAGAATGAATGAGCAAATAAGCATTATGAATACATTTAGAAGAAAACAAAACAAAAGGGGAGGATCTGATAACAGGATATCTGATAACAGGAAATTACAAATGAAAGGTAGAGAATATAAAGGTGAGGGAAAAGAGGTTTTGTACACCTGGGAGGCTGCACCTGGAAGCAAGTAGTGCTTTGTAGAATCCTTTAAAAAAAAAAAGTGTAATGCAAAATTACAATGGAACCTCATTATAGGTCAGGGCATATAAGACTTTGTTAGCCTTGTGCTTTGGCATGTTTGCTATCCACCCTGACATAATATGTATAAAAAACATCCAAAAACGTGCTGCCTGTCATGTGTGATCTACTTTTGTTGAGAGCCTGTTCCCATAGCAACATTGCTAGCACATTATAGCCTAGGTATGTAAGTGTAGCAAATTAAATTTACATTTGTATGTCTGCATATACTTTTTTTGGCCTGAATAAACACACACACATATTGTGTGGGTATTCAGATGGCATATTGTATGTATCTTTTGCAGCCCAGGTCACTTGGTTGGGGTCTTCTCTCCTCCACAAATGGATGTGTATTATAACTTCATGAAGAAATACATTTAAAAAATGCCACAGACCCCGAGTCTAGAAGACCTAAAACTATAGAATAATTTCATAAATAGCTGTATATTTTGAAAGGTTTCAAAACATATTTTTGAAGAGAAGAAATATTCTGTGGAAGTAGATTATGTGTTGGAAACCTGAAATTCTGTCCATTTTAAAGATTTATTTTTAACTTGCAGATATATATATATATAAAAGTTACTTCTTGAGTTACCGAAGTTGGGGTAACCCAGTGGCAGCTTTGTACAGTTCTACATGTTGGATTGCTTTAATGGAGAGCTACACTGTTCTGTGATCACACCTTGTAAACATTATAATTGTGCTTTTTTCTAAATAATCTAATCAGGGTTCCCTCTATGGTAGGTATAGAAACCATTGTCATTTTACCTAGCTGAGAGAGTTAAACTGGGTATTCTAAAAGGTAATTACAGTGACTGCGTTATGGAGCTAGAATTCTAATGAGAGGTTTTGGTGTTACTGAGAATGCAAAGTGTGTTTAACAATTCCTGGTCCAAATACTAGGGTGGAAAGTAATAAAATAAAATACACAGTAAGCTTAGAGGGCAAAAATCAATTTTATACCAGCTCTCTTCCTTCATGTATTACTGGGAAATATAATGGTAGTGTGCAGTAGTGGGAAATGTATGCTGCAGCCATCTCATACTTGAATTCACTTGAATACAGTGCAGCTGTAGTTCCGCATCTTTTTCCAGCCCTTTCAAAAAGCTACCGACTGTTTTCCTGTAAGTATAGCAGCTGCCAGGGAACAGCTTGTCTCTAAACCTCAGTTTTACCATGCAAAACAGACAATTGCTTTTCAGCAGCTGCAGCAAAAAGTGTGTGTTACTTCCTCACAGGTGAATTTAGTGGAGTAATTAACTGATCATTAATGTGCCTTTTATGTGGTCTTACATAACAGCTTTGGATGCTTTCAATGTTCATACAGTACTTTGAAATATACTGTGCGTTACATTTGTAGAAGGATAGGATAAAATTACAAAATCACAGTGTATATGAATTTATTACGGCTTAAGGTTTTATGCATCTAATCAGCGCTGAGTGTTATGATTGATAGCAGTCATGCTAATACATATTTAGCAGATTAAGTGGCCCCTTGACTAGGACTCCTCCTTCTCTTTTTCCCCATAATCAATATTGTTTAAGGAACTGCACTGTCATAAAGAAAACTAGCTAGAACAGGAAAAAAAAGTCCTTTGCTTCAAGTTTTAGATGATGTGCTAACATTCTTTTAGAATGTACAAGGCAATAGTGATAGATTGGTTTCATATATCTGCTGAAGATAACTTCCATGTACTTTTGTAGCAGTTACGGTTTGAGTTAGGTATAAGGCTTTTTATTTCTTTGTAACTAAACATTATAACAGACTCTTAAAAGAACCAGAACCTCTATTGATAGAGACTTGTAAAAACAAAATTACATAAATGGCTGCTGCAGATAGTTTAGGTGTATGCAATGTAGCTTCATTGCCAGGGGAATGTAGATGAGTATTTCCTGTCACTTTCCTGGTTTGCCATTATTCTGACTTGTTTCCTGAAATGCAGTTTTAGACTCTATGCAGACAAGTTTTATTGCCAGCCATAATAGCTGCTGATGTAATATTACTCTATAATTAAGTGCCTTTCTTTGAAGGTAGGGAGATAACTTTTTAATTAATTTCCTTTTTCTTGAAAGAATTATTATTTGATCCAAGAGAATTATGTGGCGGTGGTAGGTTTTTTTAACTGTATATACAAATTCATTTTTTTAGCCATTGTCAAAGAAAGAAAACATGAGATGGAACATATCAGAAATGTGAATAAAGGAAGAGGAACTGACTGATGCATTGCAATACCTTTTCAAGGTAATTTATCAACATTTCTAAAATTATGTAACTGTCAACTATGGTAGCAGTTTATTTCCAAGTTGAAGGAATACAATGAACTTACTTTTAGATTCATAAAACCAACAGATTTTTAGTTATTGCAGTTGGGTCACAAATTGAAATATGTGAGGAACTACTGTTCTAAATATTAGCCTATATTTTTAAAAAGTTAATTTAGATTAAGAAGCATGGTTAGTTTGAATTCTGCCTTATGTAAAATAAAAAAGATATGGCTGGCAGATTTTATTGAAGTGTGATACAGAAAACAGTGGATGTGCGGAATTACTCTCATCTTACTAGAATCTTTTTTGATACAACATTGCCCTGAGCAACCAGTATTTAGGAGACTCTGTAAATCACCTGATATGAATAAACCTTGGCATTTTTTTTTAAGTCATTTTAAGTCTAAGCACATCACAAACCTTATAATAATGATTAAAATACATATAAAGCAAATTGTGCTACTTTATATTAAGTTAAAAGAAGCTACCATCCACTGTCAATTACAAGTTACCTGCTGCTTGCCATTCTCCATGCATTATGTCTCAGAGTATAAGTGTCTCTTAACAAAAGTGTACTAGTAGCTTAGAAAAAAAATGCTACAGTAGGTGGGGTTTTTTTAAGCTACCAAAGAAGTCTGAACTCTCTAACTGCATGAAGCAAATGTATATTCTTTTATTACATGAATTATTAGGAATAAATTACCTGGTCCTTTGAATAATTTACTCCACCAATACAGAATAAACAAATATGTGTAAGTTGATTCTAGCAATTCTTCAAGATAAAGTTTTATGTCTGAGGCAACATTTCCATAGAAATCTCTTTATTTGCCCTGCACTAAGGGAATCCATCCAACTTTGGTAGAAAAAAGTAAAACCAAAAAGCATGCATAATGCAGTATTGAGTATACCTTGTAGTTGCAGCATTTTTCAATCCTCAGTTTCTAGGGACATTAACATTTCAATCTGCATACATTTTTGAATGTAGCAACACTTGATTGATTAAACATATACCAGGGTTCTAAACCACAGCATATCACAGTGGAAACCAGGCTTAGTAGTCTGTGTGATAAATCCTGGCACCAGGTAAAGTGTGCAGCATTAGCAGAGATATTTTTATTATTGCTTCTTTTTCTTTTAATCAGGTAATGATGAAAATATAAAAGGTAGCATATGTAAAAATAATAATGTAGTAATAATTGATCCAAAGCTGCAAAATGGTATTTCTCATGCCAACTTTTTATGTAAACTTGCACAAATCACTTAACTCTGCACCCTTCCCTCACTTAAACCAGCGGTGTATGATGATAATGCTACTTGAGTATCTTATGACTGACTGTAGGTCAAAACTGAACAAACTTTTTTGTCTCATGAAAAAAGGGGAGAAGGGGACTCTGACTCAAACAGAACGAGTTGATATCCAGTGTTTGTGTACTATTATATAAATGCTAAATATACATCCAAATCTGATGATTTTCCTTTACAATTTCCTCCATGAAGCCTGTATAATCTACTTCCATGTCTAGCTGCATTAAGTACCTCAGAACTTTGGTTTAGTAAAGAACAAGTTGCACAGATTCAGATCAGACAGGTTATCTTGAGATGTATACCTTATATTGTATAACAATATTACCTTTCTAAAAGAAAGTACATGAAAATCCTCCTGAATTCTAGGTATGCATATTAAGGTTTAGCAGATTGTTTCTGCAGGAAGGTGCCTGCATCCAGTCAGCCCTGATCTGACAAGCGTGTGTTGCTATGGCAATGGAGACTATTGAATGTTAGCATGCTGCTTCAGCTATGTGACAAATATGAAGTCTAAGACCTGTGATACACGTTTTCATTTTTTAAAGCATGTGTCTGCTATGCTTTTCCCTAAAAAATTCATAGCAATGAACAAATTTTTTCTTCTAATATTTTCACTGGTTGCAAGTTCACTTTGGCAAGCTTCAAATTTGCCTACAGTTTATAAATTAAACTACTGAATAAAAAAAGCAGGTTTTTTACAGGTTGTGGGTTTATTGACACTCCTATTGAACACTGGAAGCTTATATACTATTTCATGAACAGTTTTGATACAATTCTTCGTATAACTGATGTTAAAAGGCAGCAAAGCTAGCTTTACAGTAATGATGTTTGCTGTTAAAGTAAAAAAAAATCATGTATGTAAGCTGTGTTAACTGTCTATATCAAGTCTATATGTACAGTGAACTATATCTTTCAAATTAGCTGATTTGTCTTTCATCCTTTGCATGTCTTGATAAATAATCCTTTACTAAATGACAAAATATGACTTGAGTGGTTTTAGAAAAAAAAAATTAAGTTACCATCATGTAAATGAGACATACTTTACATTTTTTCATCCTGCACGTGTTGCTGGACACGTCTAGAAAGGCAGGAAGTTTTGGACACTAGTCCTAAACAGTATCTGTTCCCTGAAAATTGATGTAAATGCTCTTAGAGCATTTGAGTGTATTCTTTCTTAAACGCTGTCCTTGAAGGTCTATGTTAAGGGAAAAAATGGATTGCTTTTCATGTCTGAATATCACAATCCCTTTTACATCCAATAGTATGCTGCAAATAAATTGGATTTCAGTGGACAATTTCGCTTTATAGGCATTTATGCAAGACAGATTTGCTTGATTCTGTGCAAAGAAGCTTGACTCTTTGCAGTCTCAGAAATACATGCTCCATCGTTTGCTCTGATAATGAGATTAAATGATTGTTATTTTTTTTCCCTTTCCTTGTTATATTCTTGTTTGATTTTGTGGGTTGTCATTTCCCAAATGGTATAGAACTCTTTAATTGTATACACATGAATCCCATCACACACCCGCTTCCCACATGGGATCATTGTACAACACACACCCACAAATAAAATGTCTGCTTCTACAACTATTATGCATGCCCCAGTAAGAGGATGTGCCTCAAGAGGGTCTGGGCAGATTTTCAGTTCTCACCAGAGCTCACTTCATGTCATCTTTGACAGGTGGATTAAAGATCAATTTTCCATATGTGTTTTTGGGATTGCTTTGTAAACCATCAAGTGCAAAGGCCACGGTGATACCAGTTACAGTGAGCTTGCTGTCAGAGCTAATCTAGGAAAACTGAAGTTTGTAAACAGGGCATGTGTGTGTTAAAGAGGACATTAATGAAAAAAGTCTGTGCTTCAATATGGAACTTAGTGGCAATTTCCACAGGTTTTACACTGCTGTAGTGTAAAGCACATGGTATACAATAATTTCATTATGTTACAAAAGAAAAGAATTTTTAATCTGGGCTTACACCTAATATAAACAGTGACTACAGACAGCATTACCCTCCCCCCCCAATTAATTATAATGCACAATTACTATAGAAACTAATGATTTTCTAGATTTCCTTTAGATCATACTTTTAACCATTTTTGCTGAAAAAATATATTACTGTATCTCAAAGGGGTTTAACACAGTGCAGTAATAATGACTAAAATTGTTGTGATGTCTTTCAGTGACAAATTTACTTTCATACTAAAACATTGCAATTTAATTGAAAAATTTTTTTTAGAATTTACGTTTTCTGTCTTCAGTGTGTAATCCATTACTGATTTGGAAATTTCTGTGGCTTTGTAGATAAAAGAAAGTTTCCCTCCTTCCTATTTAAAATTTTCAGAAATATTTCTTGTCTCAGAATTTTGCAGTGTTTTAAGCAATCATGCCAAAAAGTATTTGCTTAATAGCTGACTGCGTGGTATGGAGAACTGACATCTCCCAGATGCAAAACTTTTTGCAGGAACCTACTTTAATGAATTAAAAATTAATTTCTTCACTTACCTAGTATTTGTATAGTAATGCTATTACCTACGAATACAAATTTTCTGAAGGTGAGCCTGGACTTTATCTGATTGAAGTTATTTTATGTGATGTTTTGAATTTGGGTCTGAATTCCGAGAGAGATCCAGGTGCTTTCACTCAGGTCAGTCTCTGATGCTTTACTAGTCATTTCTATCTTTGGGAGGGGAGCAGGGGAAGCAGTTTTTACATTTTTTTTCAGAAGAAATTATTTTTTGTCCTAAAACGAAGGGAAGAATTTCATGGTCAGCCAGCCTTAAGAGTCCTATGGTAACTTCTAGAGTAAATTAGAACATTATTAACTTTTGTATTCTGCAGCAAAAGCAGTAAGCTTGTGTGCTTGATGAACATGGAACAAAAAAACACAATATAACTTTCCTGTTTTAGTTTCCAGTTGCAAAAGACAATACTAGCACTTAAATATGGAAAATAATTTGTAAAGCAAAAGAGCAAACATCAATCTTTGTAAATATATTCTTGTCTGTATATTCAACCTGTCTTAATGCATTAACTATGCCAGATCATCTTCTAGCTGGCACTTACATGAGGAAAAATCAGTCAGTCTGAAAAGGAATACCTTAGTTTCCATGGAGCTACTCTAGTTTTTCTGGACATGTTTGTAGGTTGGAACTGTACTGTAGGTAGAAAAAACAGCACTGAAATAAATAGGGAGCAGAAAAGCTGTGTAAAAAGATCTTGAAGAAGAAAGAAATTAAACAATAAAGAATATTTAGCATTAGGCACTTCACAGGTAAATACTTCTGCAAGAATCAAGTTATAGTCTGATCACCTTGTCAGGTAAATAAATACTTCTCTCTTCTTAATGTCTCTTATTTGTGAAGAGTCAGAGACATTGCAAATTATTAGCAACATAGAAATAAAACATCAGGAATTCTAGTTATTGCTATATTATGCCCCATTATTTCTGAGCTAGCAGTCAGGTGTAGGGTAAGAAAGTTTTCATCAGCTCACAGGCTTGTATACCTGGTTATAACAATTCTGAATGAAAGAATAGAAGAACTTCATCTAGTCTCCTCCTTGGGCTAAGTATCTCAGTGAGTGGTTTTCCTAGTAAAGACACCACCTTCCCTTCAAAATCCCAGCTAATGAAAAAAACTGTTGAGCTCAGCAGCATTACAATTGAGGGACAGCTTGATTTAAAAAATAAATAAATGAAAAAAATCTTTCCTCGAGCAGAGAACCACCATTTTTATAGCGGGATATGAAAAGTAGCAGTATTCTCATTAGCTTTGCAGATTTCAAGATGCCAGTTGCTTGGTGGTCAATGATCTTTGTCAAAAGGCAATTGGATCTGATTGGACATTCAAATCAATTGCCTGCTTCAGCCAGCATATCCAGCTGTACTGGAACTAATTGAGTCTCCCCTGTAAATCTAATTATAAGTATAAACAATATCATCAAGGGCTCATTAAGAGGGTAATTACTAGTTTTGGAAACATCTATAATGAAACCCTGCCATTCTAGAACTGCAGTTTAAAGCCACAAGCTAGTTTTAAAGCATCATCTAATAAGTCTTTGGAATAAAGGTAGTTCTTAGAGGCAAAAGTTTTGCTGATTACAAGAAATAGATAGTTCAGTAACAAATTATAAGACATGCTTTCTTCTATACTTGGCCTATTATTTCAGTGCAAGTCCAACTCAGTGAACAGAACTGACAGTAAAGCTAATGAGACACTTAAATATAGTAAGCTCAGGTTTGAATTTTATGTAAAAGGAGAAAAGCATAAAAAACCAAATTTGGAACCATTTGTGACTGCTTAAAAATGCAGTCAGTGGTCAAAGGTATAAATAGTCTGTCCAAATGGCTAGCCTTGACGCTTTTGTTGCTCCAGAATCAAGCAGACGCACAGCTATTCCCCTTTTATCACCGCGCAGCATTAGCGTTCAACACTGCTGTTTTGTTAGGATAGTTTTTTAAGTAAACAATTCACTTGCCAACTCTTGGGTAGTTGTAACACCTGTATGAACTAAGGAGAAAAGTTGCACTTCTTGCCTCGTCTACTGAAAGCTTATATTGCAATATGTACTAGATATGTGATACATAAGTTACATGATAAATTAATATGAATAGCAGTTAGTTGGAACAAGTAGGCAAAAGTAGCTGTAATAATGCTGCTTGTATGAAGCAATCTTTTCATACATTAGTGAAGGTGATAATTTGTTACTGCTTTTCTAAGAGAACTTGTGATTTTTAAAGCTCTGTACTGTGTTCCTGCCCTTAGACATAGGAAAAACTCCCTGATAACATCTAAGTCATCATTACTACCTCAAGACTCACCCTTGCTGTAGTGCTTTTGTTTCAACCCTCTTCACTAGAACTAGAGATTTTCCCACTCTGGTTGTTACAGATGGTTTTAACACAAGAAAAGCCATGTCCATTTTTCCACCCTTAATTACATTTTCTGCATTGGCCCTTCTCATTTTTGCTTGTCTTTCAAATATAAGCCCTTCATGCTCTTGATTCTCTCTCCTGTTTTATGTGATCTGTAGCACAAGAGTACTTGTTGGTCTACCATAAGATGTGAATGTCTTTAAATTCAACTGTAGCAGAATTTTATATCTTCATGAATCCTGGATAGTAACTGACAACTGCAAGCTAGGTTTGGAACTTGCTTTGGGAGTTGGTTCATCATCTTTCAGTAAAATTTTGCTTGTTATATTTAAAGAGAAGAGGAAGTGGGAGTAAAGACAGGTTTGCATCAAGAATGTAGCACTTATATTCAGCCTTGAAATAACCCTGTGAAGTAAGAGTGCTTAGGAGGTAAAAACTGGAACAAGTAATTGAATGCATAAATAAAGAGCAAGGAGAATTTTTCAAGTGATTCAGTACCTTCCCCTGTTCTGAAGTTTGCCTACCCACTCCTACATACCACCTCCTGTGGTGCAGGACATTTTAATGCAATGTGGGAAGTTAGCATACAAATTCCTACTGACTGCATTTGTGCATAGCTTCCCACACACCTTTTGAAATAGGGTCCCTTATTTAGAAAAGTTAATGAGCATTATAGCTGTGTCCCAAACTACAAATGCAGTGGGTTGAAAATTACTTATTACATCCATTTTGAATGGCATTTCATAATTTTTAATTTTGTTACTGAGACAAGTTTGTGCACCAACTGTGAGCAGTCAGTAACATGGAGAAAGGTGGTATTATGCTGAGGACGAGAAGGCTAGATGCTGCATCTTAAAACAAGTACCTTGCAAAGGGTGCTGTCCAGTGAAGTTCAATGCGCTCCTGTGTTGATTCACTGCTTGTGTTGATGACACACACAGAGCTTAGGAGAAAACAGTAGAAACAACTACTTCAAAGCAGTAAAACAGTAAAGATGACTTAAGTCAACACCAAAGAAGTAATTAACAGCTTATCAGTAAAACCTAGTGACAGGTCTCATCAGCTTTCTATGACATGCATGCTTTAGGCTGCTTCAGTCAGTTTTCCATCTTACAGCAAGCTAACATACTCTACTCCTATTTGCTGAAGGCAGCCAGAGCTTTCCAGTCTGTTTTGGTGTAATAGGTTCCTGATTCACAACTGGAGCTCAGAGCTGTTACAGTAAAACAGATGGAATGTAAGGTCAGGTCCAAACCCTGCAGCTCTTACTATTTATCACAACTTGACTAATTTCAACAGATAAAATATGGCATTTCCTGTTTTCAACCTGCCACTTCTCTGCAGAAAAAAATATTTTTATGGATCATGTGTTTGTATATTTCTAAGAAGTCAGTCTGAGCCAGCCCATACCTTCTGGTGATTAGTGAAACCAGACAAATCAGTTTTATTTCTTAGTTTACTAATTGGAGTACAGGAAATAGAAACAAATAACAAATGGTAACAAATTAAATAGTTTCCTCTATTGATCTGAAACATTCAGAAGAAAATACTGACTGAACATACACTTAGCATTTACAAAAACCTTTCTGAAAGGAATAAGCCCATAATATCTTACTCTCTTCCGTTAATGTATCTTGCTTCTTAAAGGGCCTGATGCTAAATACTTATTCCCAAGAACAGCCCACATAAGTCTAAGAAGACTTTTTCAAGTAGATCAAGGCTTTGATCCCAAATTCTGGCTGCTTCATTGTATAGGAATATGGTTATATTAAACCTTAAGTATTACAAAAACTGTATCTAGCTGAAAAACTAAATATGTTTGTAATCTACCTAACAAGGACTGGGGGTGGAGAATCATAGCAACAGTATTTCTTCTTGTGTGCCTCACTGTTTTGTGTTTCTGAAAAAACCAAACATATGGCTACTACTTTGTCATACTTGGACATGCATCTGACAGGTGTCATTATTACCTTGAAAAAACAGAATAATTTTATGGATTAACAAAACTTGGAGTTTATTTTTTTTTTTAGAAATAGATTAGGTAAAACTGTCTCTAACATTTGCTTCAGTTCAAACTGTTTCCTCACCTAAACTCTATGGGATTTATTCCTGAAAGAATCCTTCTAGATTGATAATAAAAATGTAATAGAACTTGTCTTTTTTTTTTTCTACTGTTAAGCTGCAGAGACAACTTGTTATTTAAATTAGGACATACTCCTTTTTTTAGAGATGTATACTGCTGTTGCATATATTTATGTCCTACTGTCCACATGTCCTCAGAAAATTAATAAAGACAGCTGAGTGAGGAATAACATGATGACCTTGAATTTATCGCAGAGGCTGGTCTGAACTGGGAGATTAAATAAACTGTGGTCTGTGCTCTTAAAATGGAAGACTTGAAAAGACTGGCAAAATACACTGAGGCATACCTGGCCCTTAGGTGAGTCTCAACTCCTTAGCTAGGAATCCGGGACATCTTCCGAGCTGAAGACTAGAACTATGCAAGTTAACCACCACGAATACTAGAGGTCTCTGAAATGTGGAAGTCACACACAGTTCAGGGCCTTCTATTAAAATTACTTTTAGCTAGGTGGAGATAGCAAACATCATGTCTCATTAACTTTCTCTTTCTTCACATATAAATCCAGAGTCCTCACTGCTCTCAGGAAACATACTCTTAAGACACATGATCTATACAAGTATCTTGTGCAAATATTTGATAACTTCAGGATTCCCAGACAGCTGCAGTCCTTACAACAATCCAACAGCAGCAATCCACCATCTTTGCAGCAATCCAACATCAGTCTCTGCTGGCCAGGGCTCTCCAGCTGAGAGCCCAGGGAGCTTTAAATTAGCACTTGCTAAGTAGTCCAGCTAGCTACTTGGGTTTTTTCTACATCTCCTCCAGAATCAGAATTTTCCTTCCGCTCTGATGAATTAGGCTTTAAAAGCAAATACAGATACATCATAGCCTGACAGACATCATTTTACCAGCCCAGCCTCCCACTTCCTCCTGCTGCCTTTCTGACATTTCAGTTCTTTTTCTGATTTCCTGACACCCTTAAGCTCTAAGCTAAACTCTATGTTTTCATAGGCATCCCTGCTAAGAAAACATGGGTTTCTTAAACTTCATTTGCCATTATTGAAGCATTTGGTCTCTCTCCAAAAAGAAACTGTGCATAAGATTTGATTGTTATCAATTTGCTTCTGTCTGTGCAGAAGATTTTCATGCAGTGTTTGGCTTTGGAAGGTTTATTTGGTCTTAAGGTGCTGAAATTTTGCTAACCATTCAAGCAGGTGAAAAAAGCTTGGGCTCAGTGACAAAAATCAGGTCAGAAAGGCTTGAATCAAAGGCAGGGAGGAGAGTGTTTGAGTCACTGGATTAGGAGCCCAAACTACACAGAGGGATTTTTAATGGAATGGGGTTTGTTTGTTTTATCTTTTATATGCTATATCATTTTAGTTATGTTTTTCTTTGTTGTATTATAGTCTGGCATAGAAGTACAAACATACATAATAGAAACATAGAAAATGTGAAGCAAAATATACTGCAATACCTAGCAGTAGATGAAACATCAAGGATTCGTTATCTTCACATGGGATTATCTGCTTTGGAACCTAGAATTAATTCAGCAAGATGAAATTACTAACAAGGAATGTGTTATGCAGAAAATGCATTCATTCACATACTACATTTTTTCTCAAGTATTCTTTCATCTATCAAAGAGTAGCATGCCAGCTTTGCCCTTACTCTCTAGCAAATGATTTGTTCTGTGGACTGAAGATGGTTTAACAACAAGAGCACTAACTTTGGAGTTAAAGGTACATGTTTAGATTCTGCCTAAAGGAATTTGTACAAGTTACCTGTGTCTTTGTGTCAAATAGGGACAACAGTACTTCATCTAGAAATATCACAGGAGCTCAAGACTGAAGCAGGTACAACAGAAGTGGGGATTTCACACATGTACCAGAGATTGTTACATTCTTTGCTTTATCATTTTACCCTGACTAAAACCTCTTTAACACTTCACTATGCAATTTCACCTTCCAAAGATCCTTCCAAACACCTGAACTCTGTAAAGCAGGGGTGACCAATCCATGTTTTGGGACCTACAGATAAATGTTTTGGTTTGGTCCATGAAAGTACACCCTTATCTAGTGATTAGGCAGGGATACCTTACCACTGCCTGTTGCCAGCCTTGTCTCCCAGATTTTTGTTTTTAGATTCCACTGTCATCTTTAATCTGCTCTGGTCATGACAGTTTAAGTATTTAGTGAGATTTCTTGTATTCCATCTTACCTTTTTTTATACAGGTACAAAGAATCTGCTAGAACAAGATAACAGCAGTGTTCTTGGCTCATCTTAAACTGCTTAGACCTATACTTGAATCCTCCTTTGACTACCTCAGACACAGCACAGTTTCAAAAATAATAATACTGATGAAAATACTTAGCCTGTAGGCACAGTATTTTCAGACAGCTGAATTTACCATCTGGCTTGATGACTCTGTGGATACTTACACTTTACTCGCATAAGGTGACATTTTTAGTTGTACATGCAATTGCAGCTTGGTCAATAATTCTGCCTTCCCAGAAAGGTTACTAGGTGTGAGTCAGTGGTTACAAGCAAAGTAAAAACTTTGAGGTACAAGATTTGTCCATTGTTTAGCAGTGCAGTAAGAAAACAGATCCAGCAGCATTTGCAGCACTTTTTAAAATAGATGATCTGTTTTGTACATCATAGTACTGTAGACAGTATATGTATACATCCACTTCATGTAGTTAGAGAAAATTCAACAGTGTAGATACATGCTTCATTGTTGGTACGCAGCCACAACACTTAATGCTCAGGCTTCTGACAGCAACATCCAATTTGTGCTTTAATCTGAGTATGTAGAGGGGAGTCAATACATAATTCATGGCTCAGATTCTTTTACTCAGTTTGAATCAAGCTGAAGTTTCTTGCTTTCTACATCAGACAGAACAATCTTTGCCTTACTATTTAAGTTCCTCCAGAAGCAAAATCTGCATATGGACAATTGCTTCAGGACAGGAAGCATTTTGCTCATATCAAACTTAGGTCTTCATTTCCCTGTAATCCTTGATTTCTCTAGTGAAATTAACACAGATGCCATTCAACCTTAACAAAAAAAAAAACCCTATATAACTTACATACTACTGCCCTCTACTGCATTTTTAATATAGATCACAGAAGTATGCATTATGTCAACTCAAACCATACAAGTCACAGTCCTTGTCAGGCTTATGAGGCTCATGTCATTCAACCAGCCTACTCGTAGAGCAAAGTTATAAAACAAAAAGTATCCAAAGTTCAGTGGAAGAAAATTGCAGTGTGTCTGGACCAAGAGAACTGAAAAAAACCCAATTGTATGTATAGTTGTATTCATTAAGTCTCCCATCATTCACCTCCCAACTACATAAGAAGAATACAGCCTCACAGTCATTGTAGAATTAAAAGCACCCTCCAATCAGTTCTAGCTGCTCAAATATAAGTTGGGAAAAAAAAGTAAAAATAAGTCCCACAAAACCCAAAAACCTACAGGAGATATGAAACACATAACTAATATTAACACCATCAGATTATCCGAGATTCCCAAATCTCTAATGCTACTGACTGCTGAAGGTACCTACCAGTGCAAGAGACAAGTTTACACAAACATATTTCTTTCCCAAGAACTGAGGTTTTGGTATTATTGAACATGGCTCACACCCAGGATACATCTTGGCATAAACGGCATCAGAACAAACTAGGTGTTAATCCTCTTAATTCAGTTCCCCAGGAACTGATGTTTTTTTTCAGTACAGGAAAGAGATTTCTGCAGGACATGAGGCACTTTAGACTTAACTTAGTTCCTCTAATATTTACAAAGCCTTCTACATACTCCTATATCACTCCTTTCTAATGGAGAATGGGCAGATTGAAGTAGACAGACAGTGCCGCATATTTGTCAGTAAAATACATTGGGTTAAGATCAGGTAAATAATTTTCCGGTGATGCCATCGTGCTAGGGAGTGTTTTTCTTCCCGCTTCACTTTCACGGCCACGACCAAGCTTTGCCGTTCGTTGCCAGGACACCACCTGAGCATTTGTTGAGGTACTCCCCCCTCTAGTGGATACTTTGTTAGTTGTACCGCGAAGCCAGGGCCAAAGTTTGCATGAAAGAGTTCCATTTGTTTTTACAAAAACATGCTTGCATTCCTATGAATACTTCCCAGGAGTGAAATAAATACTGATTTTGATGGCAAAAAGAGTCCCCGGCACACAGAATTTTAACCCAAGCAACAGCGTACTCCAGGAGGGAAGCTATGATTTTAGATACTGTCACCAATGTTTGAATTCCAAACTTCCCAGGTATTTCCAAACAAAGTAGATATACACTTTCTGAAAATTTCCATAAGAAATTGATGAAGCATTTACAGCCTCAGGATCATGACATCGAGTCTTCAATAATTCCTCTCCATTAAAAATCCATTACCTTTCTAAGCCCTCATGTTTAAAACAGAAGATTTAAATGAACCCCCACAAAAAACTCAAAAGCCATTGGCCACTGAGAAAATCCCATTTTCTTCTGTTACAAGTTCTGAATTTGTAAGCAATCTTTACAGTTTCATGAGGTTGGGGAAAGAAAGGCAGAACAGTTTGGTTTTTGAATGTTTGAGTATACTAACATATTCCAAAATATTGTGCAAACATTGTCTAAGTTTAATGTAGCCCTGGAATTACCATAAAGCAAGAAAAAGTGGGCAGTTCAATTGTGGTTATGAAGCCTGGGTAAGAAACAGTGACTCACCTTAACACCTTTTCCACCAAGGCATCTAGTCTTTGGTGCATATAGTAACAATGCTGTTGAAGTGTAACAGATAGGAAGTCTGTCATTTTGGTTCTCTTATCAACACATATCAAAAGACATTCAAGATGTGGTCACATCATTGAGGGATTGGGGGTGGGCATGTTTTATGGTTTGGGGGGTTTGGTTTTTTAGTTCAGTTGCCAAAGACTAGCAAAATGATCAAGTGTTTTTCACTAGTAAGGCTCAATACTGTACACACAAATGCAAGCTAACTTTGTCAGATGGCCCTGTTTTACAAAAGCCTAGATTTCTAAGTTATTCAAGCCACAGTAGTCAAACTCAGGCTGATATATAAAGTGTGTAACATGGCTTCCTTAAAGTCATGAAGTCCATTGAAACTGATAGTCATTGCATTAGTTAGGCTGCTGAAGAATCCTCAAAGAAAGTTTTTAATTGGATTGCTTTCTTAAAGGCATAAAAATGTATTTTCTATTTGCAGTTTTAATCTCCTAAAGTGATTCAGTTTTCAATTTTCATTAGGGACTTTTTGTTACTGCTGTTCATCTTATTTTAGCTTACTGTGCTTTCCTACTTTTTTCCAGCTTCTGAGCCTTTTTCTCCCCCCCTCTCTATTTCATGCTAAACATTCTTTCTACAAAGGGAGATAGCTCACTTTTTTCACATCACTATTTGCTTTCCTTCACATAAAAGAAATTTTGTAAATAGGCCAAGTATTTATGTATCGGGGTAACACAAGTACAAGTGTTCATTAGTTCATTAGCTGCTCTGTAACAGTTTACAAGGCTACAAAAATATTTTATTTATAATTTGGCTTTCCAGTACCTTAACATTTAAAATTACCTCCTCCCAGCCCCAGTAACATGCTATGCAGTATTTGCTTAAAACTTAAATTTAAGAATTTGCTCCAGTACACAGAGATAATTCTAGAAATAACAGATTGTTTTCTGTGGTGGTTAGTGGAGAGTGACACTGATCCACATCAGGCACCTTTAAATACTGAGAAAGTGCAAGCAGTACTATAAGTGGTAAGATGTGCTTTAACTAGTAACAAACTGAACAGAACCTGCAAAAACACTAGAAGTACTAGTATGATCCACTAGTGCTTCCAAATCTGCTGGGGTGGAGGCAATAACTTAAGCTTCAACTATTCGAGAACTAATCCCTAAAAGCTGAAATGATGGTACTTTGCTGAACTATTTCACATAGAATTAGTGATCACCTGTTACATGAGAAGGAAAAGAGTTCAACATTGGGATATTCTGTTCAGATGCTGCATGGTTTAGAACAAGAAGTTGGCAAGCAACATCAATATGGAGAAATCATTAAGACAAATTTAACATCAATGTTTTGAATAAAACATTGCATATTAATTTGATTTCTTGGGCTCATATTACATTCTACTTTTGCCTGAAAAATGCTGATTTGAGAACTAAATATTCCACTTCACTCTCATTTGTTAATCCAAATGACCACAAAATCAATTAGTCTTAAAACAAAGGAAACTTAAGCTAGAACTTCAGAGGAAAATTGTAATTCAAGCAAAAGAGAGAGTCATAATTTCTCAAAACCATAGTCCCATCATTAAAGTAAGCGTTTAAGCTAGCACAGCAAAATAGCACCATGCAGTATGCAACTATAACCTTGTTATTTTAAAGATGCACCAGTGTTACATCAATATTCTAGCATTACACAGGACACCAGCCTTCCACATGGCTTGGCATCACTCTAGCCAGGCCCCATTAATCATTCTGTTCTCCATTCCCTGTGCTCTCATTCTTCCCAGCTTCTTCCAAGAATTGGCACAATGCTTTAGTGAAGGACTTCCCCATTTTAATAGAGAGCTGGAATAAAGCCACATGACCCCCTTTCTCCTAAAAATCATATAGGGTCAATGAACATTGAGGAAGGTTTGAACAAGTAATATACTGGTACAAGATGTCCAATTAATAGGGATCTAGGGCATAAAGAGGAGCA
Source organism: Egretta garzetta (assembly GCF_000687185.1). Lineage (NCBI taxonomy): Eukaryota > Metazoa > Chordata > Aves > Pelecaniformes > Ardeidae > Egretta > Egretta garzetta. Next base: position 89,549 of record NW_009260400.1, on the reverse strand, counting down.
GCAGTCACTAACACTCATCTTGGATTACAGTCTATCATCACATAAAAAAAGCCCCCCCTCCCCCCCAGCAAGTTTCAGCCTCATAATTTTTTCTTCTTTCTCAACAGTTATAAGCAATCATTTGTACTATAGGTTAGTGAAGCATCCAGGCCAGCCACCAGAGGCCTTACACTTGCCCAACAGGCTTTTAGATTACTTCAATAAGGGAGATAATTTCCACTGTTTTTTGCCCTACAGAATCATTGTCTACCACTGAAGTTTCTTCAGAGCAACAATGCAATTTTTAACTGAAAAAGATTGTTTCATACAGCCATGAAACTGTATGGTCAACATGCATGGGTTTGTGGATCAGTTTGGAAACCAACAGTATAAAGGCAACTGCAAGCGTTTAGGACATTTCAGGATTGAGGGACTAATTTCAAAATTATGACCTTAACAGAAGCATGAAGCATCCCAAGAACTCTTCCCCCCCCCCCCATATGAGATGAGCAAGAAAGAAGCAAAGAAAAGGAATCGAGTAATTTCAGTAATCTCAGTCCCACATATCTATAAATTCAAGAACAATTAACAGCAAACTCCAGATGTACCACAAGACAGTAGGTGCATTTGGAAAATGAACCAAGAAGCAGTTACAGTGAGAAAGTGAGACACCAAGAATCCATGGGGAAGAACAGCAACAAGCTGACATTCCATCTGAGCAGTGAGATGTTATTAACAACATGAGGCAAGCTATATTAGATCAACTTTATTATGTTATCAAAGTTTGACAATAAAATATTCAAAATCTATTGAACGCATTCATACACGAAAAGAGCATATAAAATGCTAGGTCTCAGAATATGTTCTGTACAAAATACTGTGAAGTGTAGAGCAGCAAAGTCATTGCCAAATATTCCCTGAATTTAAGAGGGCCTTGAACACATTGTGCTCCAAGAACTACCTTAATACCAAACATTCCTTCCTTTGGTCTGCAACTCCTTTGCAATTATTGCTAGTTATTGAAGCCTTCTGTTTTTAAACAGAATCACATAGTGACTCTGAACCTCTTCAGAAGTATTACAATGACAGCTAAAAGCTTCTTCTGCATTTTCTATATATTTTGTCAAAATAAAGAAATACATTTGGTCCTCAAGACAATTTTTGGTCTCAAAATATCCTGGAAGAATAAAACTAAGTAAAAACTATGGAAAGAGAGACATGATTGATATGTGTTAGGTATAACAAAGATACATCAGTAAATTCAAACTTTTCAATTGTGCAGTGTGGCAAAGCACCTGAGTTACTCCTTTTAAGGAAGTGCCACATTCTCCTTTCCTTAAAGATTTATTTCTTCAGACCACTCCCCCCCCCAAGAATCTAGAATACTGAAGTGCATATGGCTGTAGCAGGCCTGTAACATTAATGCTAAATACTCTTGCCTTGTAGGAGAACATGCTGTAGCAAGTAAGCACTTAACATGCCAAGTGGTTCAGGTTCACCATCTAGAATCATGTAGTTTACTTGCTGCATTCACTGTGCAATGAAAACTCCATCCTAATATGCAAGAAACTGAAAATGAAAGGACTGAAGATTACTTGTTAGAAAAAAAAATTAAACTTCTGGACACAAAACAGAACTATAGCCCACAGAACCATCACATCCAATCAAAACCTCACCAGAAGCACTGTGCTTGCTCTAACACAGTACTTAGAACTCAGATATGCACATTCTTGCACAAGGCTTTATAGTGACAAACATAAAAACAAAACAAGAGAAAGCCCTGAAAAGCTTTCAGCTTCATTTTACCAGGTTAACCAACACAAGTTTATTTAGAGTCTCTAGGGCTTGTCTACTAATGGACAGCTTATTTACAAATCTTTAGGTTAAAAGATCAATCGACTGGCCTCAGAAACACAGTACTAGGTTGCCAAAATTAGAAAGAGATTTTTTTTTTCTTTTGGGGCACAAGAAGTAGTAAAGGAAGAAAGAATAAGAAAAAAGAGCATCTTTTGGAACTTCAAATCACAAAAAAACCTGAAGCTAAACTCTCAGTATGAGACTGAAAACACCACCGATTAATTGGTAAGGATCTAAATGAAGCTTAGAAACATTCTCCAGATCAGGTTAAGAACTGTTTACCTATGTTTTCCCTCATTTTTTCAGCCCTTGATGCCCTGCAATACAGCCTCCAGCTCCACTTATTCCAGTGCTTTTTACAGACATTCTACTTCAGCAAGAAATACAGATTGTGATAAGCTGTTTTCTGTAATTTCTTTCTGTTGTAAACCAGTAACATAGAAGTTCATTCAAAAATTGAGTCAGACCACAGGAAGAGCTTTATCATCTTTGAGCAGTCTTGGAACACAAGCTTGAAGCTTATCCAGCTGACAGCCCTGCATAAAATAGAACACTTAGCTAAAGGATTGTTTTTGTTTGGGTTTGTTTTTTTCCAACGGTTACCAATTACAAATTGCTTGAGGCAACTCAGTACTTATTCTGGAAAAGTCTAGGCAATATCACTGCTGAACTGTAGTTTCCTGGGCAACTAAGGACAAGATAAGTGTTCCCTTTTAAAAAAAAATCAGGAAAATGTATACTCTCCTTCAATAAAAGTAATAGGGAAAATGCAGGGGGGAAAGGAAGCTACACAAGGAAGTTAAGATCTAGCTTATCCATGACCCAAGTTCAAGTTGCTCTGGATTTACGAGTCATTTCTGAATTAAAACTTAAAGCCTTAAACCTATATCCTGTGCCAAAATGTTTGCGTTCTACAGTAACAAGTTCAAGCCTGTCATTTCAACACATCTTACTCATACATTTAATGGCACCAAGCATTTTATGCATGCTACCAAAATAGTTAAAAGCTTTTCCTCTTTAGAGAACTTCAGTTTCTTAAGTAATGAATCCTCAATAGTTCTGATTAATTTCTGAAACTCTTTAAAACATTCTTCTTGGAGGACCTAGCATTTTGAAAGCATTCAAAATTGTGTTTTCAGAAAACTAAGTGCAGTCTAACTGTGTGAGTGGTTTTAAAACAAGCAAGAGAGAATCTGAGTGAAACTATTTCTCCAACAAGACTTCTGTAATCAAGGTTGTAATGTGACAGCCTTTAGGCTATCATGACTGTGGAGTTCAGAGTTGAATTTTTTTAAACATTGAGTAAAACAATACTGTATGAAGTTAACATATTCGGCAATTTACAGAAACATTTGAGGAACAGTGTATCCCAACTTCTTGAAACAGCAATAGTGAAACTTCCAACTGAAATTAATTTTAGTCTTAAAATGTAAAGTTTCTTTTCAGCTGAAGACAATGTCTATCCAATGTCTGCTTGGTCAGTAACTGGATCAGAGCTTAAGTATTTGACTGAGAACAAGGTTTCTACTTCATACTGTATTACGCTGGCTTCCATTCCTCACCCCGTTTCAGGAAATTCACTCTTTTTGAATAAATGCCCACCATCCATTACCATTTCCACTACAGGAGATCTTTTTTCTCCCAGAAATCAACTCTGCACTGTATGGATTGTTTGCCAATATTCAATTCAATTAGCTTTAATTTTTTTAATTTATGTGCTACTCCACACAGCTAGTTATTGTGAGCACCAACCACTGTTTAGCTTCTTTCCCTCATTGATAAATAAAGCATAAGGTGAAAATTCCTCAGACTCCAGATTATATGTAATCAGGTTCTAGAAGTTGATGAGCAAACAATTTCTTAACAAAACCACCCACAAAGAGGTACATAACAAGAAGCTTCAAGTAATTCACACATCTATCGTTTTCCCCAAAAGCTGTAATAAAAGACAGGCTGGCTTATGACAAAGGTAGCAGGCAGACCTCTTCCCTATCTATCCCTAGTAGATATGCACATTTTTGAACTAAGGTACTGGAAACTGTGGATCAGACTATGCAAGACCCTTTAAATAGTTTACTGTGCTTCCCAAATTAATATCATGCCCTTGTTTTATGGGCATCTGAAATTGCAATCCTTCCTAGCCCTCCCACTCTAAACCCTGCAAAGACAAAGGAACTCAGGTATCTATGACTATGTACTATGTGCCAAGGGGCTGTACAATCTCCAGACAGAAGTCTGTGTGAATATTGGACACAACACCAGAGGCACCAAAATGCATATTTGACCAAATTTGCAGAATGTGAAAATACTGCGAAGCATCATAAACACAAATCAGAGACAAATGATCATTTAGGACAAACAACTTCTTGAACACAGCCTTAAAAACCCCACAAAATAAATAATTCAAATATCTAAATATCAAGGGATTAAAAGGCATTTTCCCATATTTAAGGAAAGGCATCACAGGTGAGGAAAATAACTGTCAACACAAGGTATCACAAATCAAAAAGCAGCTTTTTCACATAGGAGATAGTAGTATCATTGGATAGCATTTGAATGTGCTCATTTCCTGAAAGCTCAAATATCACCACTTCCTGTTTTTGCATGTCCACCCACTTTTGACATTGCAAGGCACTCTGCAAGTTTACTGTACCATCCCCATCACTGAAAAGAATCTTGGGTTCTTTGTCAGGAAAACTTTCATAATGGAAGGAATCGGGTGTTGCCACACCAGTACCATAAAGACAGTGTATGCGCACACCAGGTGGTGTCATCTGGTAGACTAGGGGTTCAGTTTCTTGTCTCATGAGCCAGCCATCTTCAAAATTGATGTCCCTGTAGAATTTTTGGTAATCCCGAAGAGTGTAGTTAGCTGTAGGTGTGCTTACAAAGACCTTATCTGGAGGCCATGTGTAGTTGTAGGGGAGCATCCAATTTGTGGAAACAGCTGATCTCTGCTGGTCCCTAATCTTGAGTGAGCTGATAACGGGTATTCTATTGTTGTCACCTTAAAAAAAGGGGAATTTCATTATACGCAAAGCAAAGCATGAATCTCAACCAGCAGCAATTATACCAGTCACAGTGATAACATGAATAAAAATATTCCCTTTGCTTACAGTGACAATTTGAGAAGCTTTTTCTCATTTATGATTGTCTTTATAATTTGTGCAAACTTCTAACAACTTACAAATTTAAATACAAATTGATGAAAGAATGACTGAGAAACCAAGAACACTGCTGCCTTTCCAATAGGCTCCTTTTTATAGGAAATATTTTCCCCTTTGTTAGCCAAGTAAGAAATCAGCTTTTACTAGGCATTATTGGTACCATTTGAAAGTTTTGTCTTATATGCTCTTCTGGAAGTGTATTTTACAGTGATTCTGGTTCCTAGATCACATTTTTGCTGAAAGAACAGGTAAATACTACTATATACACACACACACTCAAGAATTCATGAAGATACTTTAGAGGCTTAACAAAATGTTTATAGTTTCACACATTCAAAACAGAATAGCAGTATTTCATTCAGGATAGCTATAAAAATTACTACATGGTTTATTTACCATGTGGCAGTGTTTTACCAGTTTATGCATTCCCTTCATAAGGAAACCTACCAGAACATGCCTACAATTGAAAGAAAATGGCAGACTCTTAATAGTTACCCAAAAAGATAACTTGTCATAAAGGAAAGAGAAGCAAAGCAAGTATTACCATCTATGCTTATGCTGTCAAGTAAGAATGCTGCACTCAATTACCAATTCTGTCTCTACATGTAATACTTCAGCAGAGGAGTTAAAGCTTGTTAGCTTTAGTGGTGGTGTAGTTAGCAACAACTAAAACATCAGTGCCTTATCAACATTATTCTGATACTAAATCGAAACCACAGCACTACACCAGCTACTAGGAAGATTAACTCTATCCTAGCCAAAACCAGGATAGGTGGAAGCCATGGAAAAAACCACCAATATCAGCATCTTCCCATCCAGTAAGCATTTAAAGGCTGCTAAAATACTTGTATTGCTCAGAACAGAGGTTCTTTCTAATGTGTATTAGCACTAATTTCCTAGCAACTCTAGTAACAAGCTACATCTTTGTCACAGAAGGGGGAAAACACAGACAAAACCAATAATTCTTGAAAGACCAATTGATAATTACTATACTTGGGAAATATTTTCAGCTGGCCAAGCTTTTCCACAGCATTCTATTTTCTTAATATAATATAAATCTAGAGAGCTAGACCTTATCAATAAGGGTGTTAATTTATCAGATAACAATTTTGTGGTTTATTGGGTATGTTTCACCAAATTTAGACTTATTTTTGTTACAGAACTAGTGTTTGACAAAAACATTAAGATTTTTTTGTAGACATCAAGTCCACTGGTTTTTTAGCAGTGTGTTCCAAAGATGGCTCAAACTAACATGACTAAGATAATTTATATGCATCTTTCTTCATATTTTAACCATTGTTCTTGCATTTTCACAAAATTAAAAGCTGCCTAATAAATGGCAGATATAGTGATTACTAGAAACAAATTAAAAAGAAAAGCCCTGAGACAGATCCGCGTTTCTTTTCATGGTGACTGTCTGATCAGACATATTTTTCATTATCACAATGGCTGGCATACCTCAATTCTTTTGTCAACTGAATCTTGAATGAGATTTTTCCATTATTAGGTCCGAGTGGTTAGAACATGTGGTGATGCAGGTCAACCACACCATAAAAATTGAAATACTGAAACCACTATTCCTGAAATAGCACCAAAGTATATTTTTCAATTCCATAAGGTGGCACTATTGCTTCAGCGGCAATGCCATCTGTAGGAGGACTACATGGAAACATTGCTAGTGTAACTCTTAAACAGATAAAAAGGGAACTGAAAAGAACACAGCAAGAATCACAAAGGTCCTGAAAAATGGTTTCATATTACCATGTGGTGTAAATACTTAACTGGGCACGCTCACTACTAAACTACTGATCACTGCTTGGCAGTTTTCAGCAAAGAAAGCCTGAGTCCTGAATTGAACAATGAAAGGAATGTGCACAGAATTTATTTCCAGTAGAATAATCAAACACAGAACCTGACTATTCCAACCTTCTCTTGCAGACCTGCTACAAATCTTTTACTTCTCTGAAGTACAGAAGTACTGTATGGCCGAGACCACGCTTGAGTCAGCAGACCCAGCACTCATTCACATTATAGTGAACAAAATGTTAGGTCTAAGGAAGATACTGCTAGCATCTCCAGCTGACAAAAAAAAAAAAAAAAATCAAACAAACCACCACAGTGAACTTTGTGTCTTTGCTCACTGTAGTGGGAAGAACATCCTCACTTTTTATTGGCACTGGAATTTTAACATTATAAGTACTGATCCTGCAAAGCACATGAATAAGTAGCAGAAAGTCACAGATCTAGAGAAAATAATTCTACCTGTGTACTGTTTACCACTTTGATAACACAACTATGGATTTGACATGAAGTTCCTGGCCATTACCATATTATAAACAGGAATGGGAACAGAAAGAATGCATTCATAGCTTGCCTTGTATTTCCTGCAGCAATGCAGTATTTTTCTTAAAAGTGTCAGTTGTTCTGCATACTAACACCCTGATAATGTCAATTTTAGAAACTCTTTAATAGACTAATGTAATCCAAGTGTTAATGCCTGGTGGTGGTTATTTACTACAGACATTTGAGACAGAACCAGCCTTAAACATATGCATTCTGATATGTTCTACCATGAGGTGAATACTGAGTACAGTAACTCCAAGTTAATGTGGCAAGGCCTAAATGCAGTTTGGCAAAACAGAGCTATTAATTTTACTGATCAGGTTCTGTACTATGCTCAGCACATTTACCACCTCATTTAACTTTCCTGCATGATTCTTAAATTTCTGCTCTGCAACACAGAATGTAGTACAACAGACATACAGATTAAAAGATTCTACATTTTAGTAGAAATTTAACTATTTATTATGGATTTGTATAGCGAGCCACTTTGGATGAGATATTATAAAAGGAACAAGATACAAAGCACAAAAGTTTAATCCAACAGAAATCTGGGACTGTGGTATTTTATGAAGGCAATATTAACATTGCTCACTTCCTGCCATTTCTGTAGCGTGCAAACTTATCAGATGAAGCCGGTGGTAAAAGGGAAATCAGTATGCACAATGCCACTGCAATAGATTTAACCATGTATTAACTCAATAAAACCATCCAATTTAAGTTTTCTAATTAGTAACTGAACTGTGCGCTACTATTCAGAATCAAATGCCTTTGCTAAGCAAAGCATTCTTTGATCTGTCCATGCATGGCTGGCACTTGCTGTGTCAGCTTTGTTTAGAGAAAAGCTAGCGATATCCAAAGCTAACAAGTCAGAAACAAGCTAAAAAACAAGCCAGAAACATCATGGACTAAATGTGCATGAAATAATTATGGTATCACATGATGGGGTGAGTGAACTTTTTCTATCAGTCATTTGCAGTTACTTAGTGGAATGTGTTATGCTGCTTTATTCAATATTTTTTTTTTTTAGACTCAGGCATATCCAGCATGCTAAGTCTCAAAGATTCACTTTCCTTATCTGTACAGTTACAATTTTTGACAGGCATTTGTGCTGTGGGCACCACTCCACCACGTCTACAAGTTTCCCTTAATGTTAACCTCAAGCAGCTGTCTGCTCTTTAATCAAAGGAAACTACTGAATGCTCTGAATCCTTGTTAGCTTTGCAATACTGAACAGAACAATCAGGCTGAAGGCAGAAGGGACAGAAATAGAAGACACCAGGCCAAACAGCAGGTGACACAACAATCTGCTGAAAAGAAGTTAGGAGGGGTCAAGAGGGGACACAGCTCCTGGTTAAGGCATAAAACACACCAAACTTAGCCCACTCCCATGAATGTAAAGAATGACAGATTGGTCACAAGGCTTGAAACCTAAAATTGCCATGACTTATGGAAAAATTACTTTTAGCACCATGGTACCTTAAACTCTCATCCTCCAGCCTTACAGTTAGCAGTCTAGTTAGTACCTTACACTACTAACAAAATACATTGCAAACCCTCAAATTACCTACCTGAAGCCAGCACACGGAGAGTTTTAGCCACTCCTCCCCATGGAGCGCCTAATGACACATAATCCTTTATGTACTTGTCTTTCCAATCCTGAGTCTGATGGTTGAGGAAGTAGAGGGTGTACATATTACCCATACTGTGGGCAATTAAGACAACAGGACTTCCATACTGCTCATACATCAACTCTATCATCTTGCGAAGGGCCACAAAATAGTCTCCATTCTCATCTAAAGTAGACATACATAGGTTACAAAGTTATAATTACTAATTGTGAATGCTGAACTTCAACACAATTCTTTAAAAGGTTATTTTTTTAAACTGTCTGCAGAATTAATAATGCAGAGCTTAGAAATTCCAGTATTAAGTTGGAGGGGAGGGTGTTTTTGTCAGGATGTGTTTTGGTGGTGTGGGTTTTTCTGTTGTTTTGTTTTTAAGGGTCTTAAAGTAGCAAGTTCTTTAAAGCAAAAAGAGAAACCACATCACGGAGCTTTCATCTGGGTCCAGGGGTACCCAGGCCCCAAGAACTAATCAAAATTAATGTTTTAAGTATAATTGTACAAGAGACCCAAAAGATTATTTGCTGGCTGAGAAAGTCAAAATTTCATTCAAGTAGCAATATGTTATTTACTTGGTGCCTTTCGCCAGTCATAAGGTGCTCCTCTTACATCTTCATCACGTTTGTAGCCCCAATCTACTAAACTCTGCACCAGCATATAAAAGTAACTGCCTGTAGACATGAGATAAGAGATAAACAGAACAGTGAAAAGACTAGCATTAGAAGCAGCTGTCAGACACTATCACAAAACAAAGTTCTGGAGGCATTATCTCTGATACTATATATAGACATTAAAACTGTAGTCTTAGTCTTTGACAATCTAGAAAGCTGCATATTAAACCAAATGAATTATGCTCGCTGTCCCCCAAAAGTGAAAGAATACCATTATTAAAACTTCTTACTAGCTGGCTGATCTATCAAAGAAGTATGGCAGCAAAAAAGGCACACATAGAACAAATTCTCCTCAGCAGAAATGCATCTTACCCTTGAACTGTAAAGAACACACCTCAGAATTACTACATTAGTCTCCTAGCTTTTGTTGATTGCAGATTAGCTTCAGGTAGGGTATATAATACATTGTGCCAAGGGAGATTTAGATTGGATATTAGGAAAAATTCCTTCACTGACAGGGCTATCAGGCACAGGAACAGGCTGCCCAGGGAAGTGGTCAAGTCCCCATCCCTGGAGATATTTAAAAGACGGGTGGCTGAGGAGCTTAGAGACATGGTTTAATAGAGAACAAGTACTGTTGGGCTTGATGATCTTAAAGATCTTTTCCAACCAAATGATTCTATGATTCATAAAGGTTGGCCTGGACTTCACCAACATTTATTCTTGGAAACAAATGCTTACAGTGTACCCCAGGGCAAAATTTTGGAAACTACCCCAGAAGTATTTTTGTATTTATCAGGTAGTGGACTAAGACTTAAGTAATTGAACATAATGCTTTAATAGCAAAGAAGGGAAATGTTTACAGACTACCTATATATTGAAAGATGTTACATATTACAAGCTTTGACACATGTAGGTTGTAAGAATTACCACAATTAAATGCATCTAGTAGCAGTTTGAAAAATTAAGTGACAAAACATCTTATTGAATATCAGTCATAATTAAGTTTTGAGCAGAATCTCACTCATTCATCTTGAACACTTATCATATAGCCCCTGAAGTGAACATAGGCAATTTTAAATATGGCCCTGTTCTAGTTACAAGAGTCATCTAGTAAAGCTCATTAAGCACATTACTGCCCTTCTGGGGATTGGTCCCTACAGAAAAGAAAGAGAAAACCACGCTATGAAACATGTGAAGCTGAGTGCATTACTGACTATTAAATTACTTAAGTCTTCAGCCACAGCTAACAACAACTCACAAAAGCTTAGCAGATTCAGTGTTTTCTTAAAGATTACTTCTACGAAAACATTAAACAGAAAATCTACAAATACATCAATGCAGAAATATTTTGCAGCAGAAATGTAGTTATAGAATTATTCTGACACTGACAAGAGACCAGAAACTACAGAATGTAGTACCATCTCTTCCATGCCCATTAACCCATTCTTAAGGCCAAAGAACATCTTACTTAGAACTAAGCTGAAATGAAGTGCTTCTATTCTTTTTTTTTGCTTGTCAAGCTTCAGTCACAGGATTTTCTACTCAATACATCTCATTTTCCAAAAGTGTCTGTCTTCAAAGTGCCTACTCAAGTTTCATCCAGAAAATTTAAATTTGGCACAAGACTAAATAACATGGAATCTTCTTGTTTCAATCTCTCAGGCCAAACAGACAAAAACAATACAAAGCACTGAAAACACTTAAAAGCAAAGTGAGCCATGTGCTACCCTACTACAAAAAAAAAATCTGCTTTTCTACTTCTAAACAGAACTGTAGTTTGACATCACATGTCAGTAGCTTGTTGTATAAAGACACACTAGAAAAATCCTGTAAGTGACAAAGCACTTCAGACACAGCTTGTACATACCAACGCTCCTTTTACTTGGGTCAAGGAATTCCAAGGAAAACGTCTGCCCAAAACCTGGGACTCTGATATCCACACCATCTGGTGGTTCTGTAATCTTACTTGTTCGATTATATACAAGCCTGGGGGGAAAAAGGAAAAAAAAAAAAAAAAAGGAGAAAAACATGAATCAGGTTGTAGTACTACGTGACAACTCTCAACTACATTGGGTCTTACAGTCTGAGTGCACTAACAAGAACTTTAAGTACTATTACCCAGAAGAAAAAAATTAAAAACAAAAACCAAAATAAACCAGATAAAAACCAGGCAGACATAGTAAGAGTACTCTAATGGCTAAGAGGTTACACAATTCTTTTACACAGTTCTTTTAATTAGCTTAATGCTTTACATGCAGAATCTGAGACTTATCTTCTCTATAAAACTGAGTATACAGGATTGTGGCTGAACTTCAACTTTAGAATATAAGCTGCTTTATACAGTTCCATACCATTTCACTTTGCATCAAGTCACAATGAAGAAAACTTGTCAAGAACTTAAGAATGTGGCAGTAGAAGATAACATACCTGTAAAATCAGATATCAGAAAAATTCTTCTAGATAAAAATAATTCATTTCTGTTTAACTAGAACACCGATACCAGCACAAGGGAGTACTTGATATTTCTTGACTAATAACAATTGGTACTTCAGGAAACACAGAGGTATTGAGTGTTTTGCGGATACTTCTCAAATCAATTTGAGATATGAAGACTCTGGAGCATTGGGTCAGGGTTGGATTTTTTTTTTTAATTGTTATTGGGGGTTTGTCTGTTTTTAATACCATATCAATACAATTGCCATTTCTGAATGCAAGTTTTTACCCCTAGATGGAGTCTTAGAATCTGAATTGATACTCAAATCTTCCCACACCAAAAATCTTTCTAACCTGTAAGGCATATAGCAAGACTTAAAGCAGAGGTACAACTACACAACAGCTTGGTATATTCACATAAAAGAGCAACACACCAGTACAGTATTTTTAAATCACACAAGCTAAATATTTCTTGTTTTCATAGAGATAGTTTATATGATTTTTACAGGAACATTAATAAAGCAGATTGTTCAATTAATTAGTCTGGAAGCTTTAGATTAGGCAATGTTTTAAACCAAAGTAATTCTGGAAAGAGACTTCCAGACTGCACTCTGAGGCTCCCATGTGTCTCAGCTGCCCACGAGACTGCTCTCTAATGACACATTGCCAGCAGAAGTGCAAGCTCGCATTCCCCCTGCCTGCCTCCTCTGTGCTGCCCGATGTACCTCCTTCCCCCTTGCCTCATCAAAACTTAAGTAACTCATCAAAAAAGCAGAAAGTGTTCTGCTTGAGATAAGCCTGCAGAAGTGTCTGATAAGTGCCCAAACCAACACTGAGTAACTGGTAGGAAAGAAAGTGGAAGAAACTAAAAGAACCTCTGCTTTTCATCAGTGATGAACAACTACCTCAAATGCAACAGAGCCACATCTTCCAATTCATCCTGTTACTCTACCTAGCAGAATTCAAAGTAATGTCTCTCACTGGTCTTGAATCAGAAAAGAAAGTTTAAGGCAGCCATTCTGTACAAAGCATGTCAGTCTAAGGAAAGGAAATAACTGCAAAGAGCAACATTTGTGGTTTTACCTGATATTATCAATCCAGCAGTCAATGATGACAGGCAGAAGCAATTCCAAATTCAGCCAGAGCGTAAAATAACTGTCTGTCCTCTTAGAGCAGAGATAGTGCACTACGGACGGCTTATCTAACTTTGCTTCCAGCTGATTACCCAAGTCTCCTGGAACTGAAAGAAATAAAAAGAAAACACTAAAATTAAAGTGTATAACATTTATCATTATAATATACACATCTTAATACTGTAGCCCTCATATGCAGTATCACTGCACCTAGAGATAACGTTAAGTTTTGTAACTGGATAAAAAAAAATTACATAAAAATTAAGTACTGCATGCACATCTTCCACTGAAAATATTTTCAAAAATCATTAGCAGAATAATTCTGGATCAACAGTTCATAACTTCAAATAGGAGACTAGATAGGAACAGGTCATGTAATATCATGGGTATGAAAAACAGATGGTCTCAGACATGATCAAAATTATCTGTGTTAAGTGAAAACTAAATCTTTCTGAAATATTTTTTTTCTTCAGAGTATTACAACTGCACATGCAAGTCTTTCTGTTCTTTTTAAAGTTGCCTGCAAGCCATCAATCTGACATTAAAAAAGTGTGGAAAGTGAAAGTAGCTCCATTTATGCTTTTTATATTTTCACCTCTTCACCTCCAACCACACTTTTGTTACACAAGATTTGGTTGGGTGGCATAACAATCCAAATACATAGTTTCCCATCTTTTCCATTCAGGTTTGGATGCAACAACAGTTTTGATGTTTACTCTCTTTTTTTGAAACATTGCATCAGTAATACTTGGAGGGAAGGGTCTCATATTTGCACCTTATCTGAAGTGTACTGTTCTTAAGACATACACCCAATGACAGTACTCCACCGATGAAGTTTTATTTTCTTTATTTATTTTAAACTCTAAATGGAGACAGGGATATTATTTCTAAATTAGAACCAAGCTTAAAAAATGCTCTTAAAATTTTCAGCAGCAAGTTTCCAGAGAAACTTCTTACATTGTTATGTTTAATCACTTTTTCATCAAGAAGCAGAAAGGCAAAGATACTTCAGTAAACAAAAAGTTTCTCTGTATTAGAAAAATTCAGGAGTTAGGCAGTTCTTAAGGGTTCCCCTCACCCCTTTCAGCTCCACACACTCCCACCTTTTTTGGGTTTGTATAACTATATCCTACTTGTTTAGTTTTGAAGTTTTTTAACTCAGGTCTACCCATACAATTGCTTCCTACACACACACACTTCAGTAAATTATTTAATCAAAACAGTTTAAGTTCTATAAACCACTGATACTTAGCAATGGTTTAAAGGCAAAGTAGTATCTTTTATTAGAACACCTAATTTAACTGGAAAGCCAGATACGCTTTCAGAGAAACACTTGTTGCAGAACTGAAAAAGGATAGAACTTCAGACTAAATATAGAGCTGGACAACCACGCTCTTACAGCCTTCAACCACAAAAGATATACCTCAGGATTTCTTTATTAACTACCCTTACTTCCTCATTAGGTTTGTAGCGGTTTTATTTCTGTAGTCTATAGTGAAATGTTAAAAGACCCAGTAGCTGACCACAGTTTATTTTAGGTCATATTTCAAGGACTCCGATATACTGGAAAGCATAGTAAGGGAGATTATAGTATTGCATCACACACTAGAAGGAGTTTACTGAAGTTCAGTCTTGTAACCTCACAAAATGCCATTTAGTTATTGCTTATAGAACTATAAGGCAACAGCTAGTTCCACAGTCTCGTGCCTGTGCTGTATCAGCACTCTTAATAAGAAAAGGAACAGAACATAATTCTATTTATATCAATTATTCATGGCTGGCCAGTTTCAGCAGCAGATCTGCCAAGGACAGAACAGGTTGATTTTGTCTTCAGTTTCAATGCAAAACAAAGTAGAAGAGTGACATTCTGTTCTACCCTGGAATCTCATTTCCTTGGGTAAAAATCAAGTTCTTCCAGCAAAGATACCTTTTAAAAACCTTAGGCAAATACCTGGAATATCAGAGTTTCAAGAACTTGCTGAGGTTTCCAAACAGGACTCAAATATGAGCACTCCTGCTCAGATTAGGAAGACTCACAACTGAAGAGGTTTAAGATTATAATCAAGACACATTTATCAACAAGAATACTAAAAGCAGGAAACTGGACAAAGTCTCACTTCGACTTAATGGAGTGATCTTAGATTAACTGCAAGTTTAGTTTGGTTAAAATATTTTATCCTCAAGCTTCTTGAGGACAGAGGCTGTGGTCCTATGTCCAATTCAGAGCAGGAGATGAGAAACATTACATACTAATTTTTAGCTAAGGGATGACAAGGAACAATTGAAAAGTGGCAATTAACTCTAAACAAAAGATATGGGGCAAGTTCCACCTGTGCCAAGATACAGTACAGCAGTTAAAAAATACAGGTGTGATGCCTGTTTGTTTGTAAAGCAGGGATTAAGAAAAAAACTTTTTTCAGGTTTACATTTCTATATTAACAGTGCAACTGCTCATCACTAACTGAACAACTCATGTTTTATTCTCTAAAGTATATTCTGCAAGCTGAAGAGGGTTCGTGATGAAGCTATAGGGAACAAAACACAAGTTTTGATTTTTCAGATTATGGAAAGAAACATGCAAGATCTTCAGTCCTCACCCCACACAATTTAAATGTTAATGATTTACATTTTGGCTGGAGAACTACTTAGTGACTTTTTGATAAGTAACAGGTTAAAAAAGATCACACTGAGGATGAATTCTGTAGGGTAAGGACATACCTTTCTGAACTTTCTTTTCATAGAATTTGAAAGACACATTTCCCTTTGCTTTCAGGCCATACAGAGAAAGCATCTGTGGGCAAAGTAATCTGTAAATAATTCTTCTCATCCTCTCATCTACCAGTATCTGTAGATTCTAAGCCTTTTCACTGGAAACATTATAGAAAGTTCTTACTTTTTAAAGCCTGCAGACTGAACCTGTAGTTGTACAAAGTAACCAGCAAGTGAAGTTCTGCAAAATACATCAGTGCTAGCTAAAACTGGATGTCCAAGAAAAGATCTCAAGCAGTACCCTCGCTTCCTTAATTTGCAGTTGTGCAATACGTGTATTGACTTCTGAACTGGGACATTTGGAAATACAGTGTGATTTCCTATTCAGCAAAAAAAAAAAAAGTGTTTCCATCAGATTTGATGATGTATCAGTTCTAGCATATTCTCATTTTTCACAAAGACTGTAATCCCAACAGAACTCATTCTAATACATCAATGAGCCCAATCCACTTCCAATATTGTAGTATTATTTGCTGGGTTTTTTTTTTTTCTCAACTGCTCTGACTAACCTCATAGATCTTCTGGGATGTGTTCATTTGATTAAAATTTATGGAAAGCACATTTACAAATTTCATTTGAGAGTTTAAAACTGGTTACAGACTTTTCCAAGTCTGGGAACTACAATAACTGGCTTTAGGATACATTGATGCTCCTGCCTATCACTATCCTTAAGTCTTAATAACTGATTCACAGTTCCCAGGAGAAGACAATAAGAAAGTTGCACCCTGGAAAGTGACTTGCCTCAATACCACGCCAGAAACAAAGAGAAAATAACATTCAACAAAAGCCATAAATTGGGTTATTTCAAATTTCATTTGGAAAACAGAAAAAATAGTACCCTTATAATAACTGGGGGTGGGGTGAGGGGGTATGGTGTGTGAGGTGGCAGTGGAAGCTACTGTTTGTGTGGCAAAGAGGCCACCAACTGGTACTTTTTCTACTGCTTTTATCTGAAATGCAAATGCCTTTAAAATATCTATCAACTATCATAACTTTTTTACTGGTATGATTTCCTCAAATAACTGTCATCCTTTTGGTTCTATAAATTAGTCTTCTTTCAAAAATAAATCAAGTTTTCCAGAAAATTAATTTTAAACTCTGACCACAGTTCTCTAAGGAGAACGTCTCAAAGTAGCTCATAGACTCAACGATAGAGCACCACAGAAAAGGCTGGTGTTTAAAATTAGGAACAAGAAAGCAAACAACATCTCACATGATACCCCTAGATTCCTCAGATCACATGAGGCATAAACATTTAAATCACTCCTGACATCTAGCCAGCTGACCATACAAACACGAACACCTCAATTAGCAGTCTGCAGGAATTCACAGACAAACCTCTTTTGCATGTAAATCAATTATTAACAAACTACATTTAGGTGTCTTTCTAGAAAACTTTAGCCAAGTACCTAACAAATTGTTTGCAGAAGGTATCAGAACATTGATATAGTAATTGTGTTGAGTCAGCTCTAAAAGGTAAAGAGTTCAGTGAATCCACTGCTGATCTTATAAGGACAGGTTATCAGCTCCCAAAATTGATAAGACATAAGATAGTAAGCAGTGATTATCGATGGACTGTATGAGAAAAATGAAGGAGAAAGAACAGCCACAAAATAAAGGAACTTCTTACTAGGAGTATTAGAAGACAAGTGTGTTCAATATATAACCAAACTGATATGAGAAGTGCAAAAATATTATAATTGTATGTAAACATGAAGCAGATATTCAGAAATACTTGCACACAAAATATATATGTGTATGTATTTTTAGTAGATAATGTCAGTAGAACAGAGGCATTCAATAGGTTGTCCTGGTTCTTAAAGATTTTCCTGTATGAATATATTGTCCTGGCTGAATAGGAAACTCCTAAAAAAAAGGCATGAAAGCAATTCAGAATCTTAAGTAGTCCCCTTTTTCCCCAAAGGCACTTGAGAGGGGAACTCCAAGACAATCACATTTTAATGAGCATAGGGTCTTTGATATCAAGCCTTCAGGCAGAACTTTGGAAATAGGGTTTTGACTTTTACCTCATGTTTCTTCTCTAGTGCCACTATTATATGAATATCCTTTGATGCTTTGTTATTTAAAGGTCAGGGAAAACTGAGCAATTGCATTACAGTATTTTGCTGTCAATTACTACCCATGTCAGTTTGATCCCTGGTTTTGCTCCCTTGATACATACAAACATACTTCAGGCATAGTAGCTCCTGCTACTAAGGCATCATTTGATGCTGCACAGACCAGCTTAAAAAAATAACCTAATTAAAATGTAGTGGTGCCGCTCTCCGCATTCCTTGTGCCCACTCCTCCACTAAGCATATTCGACTACAAGGTTAATCACTTCTTTCTCAACCTTCAGGTTAATTTTCTCATGCTTTAGCAAGACAAATGACTCCACAAAGTGGCCAATAAGCAGACACAAGGAAAGCTGGGGGAGCACTAATGAGCTGTTAGGCCTAGCCATTTCACAGAACCACACTTAAGACAGTTGGGGGCTCTACAAATCTGAGCTCTGCTGCCACCACCACTACAGCCAATAGCTACAAGGTTGTATTCAAGCAGCTCATCTGTTTTCAGGTTTAGGATTCTGAGAAGCAGTATTTTTGTTAGTACCTGGGAAGGAGAACAAAGTTACCCATACATAAGTAACGTCCCGTATTTGCAAACTACTGCTCTACTTCCTTCTCTGTCACTTAGGTAAGCACAAGTTGCAACTGCAAGTGGGGTCATTACACAAAAAAAGTCTGAGAGCAAGTTAAGCTGGGTTTTGTGACCATCACTGGTCTAAAACATTTATGAAATCATCATTATGTTGACAACATTCCGTTAAACAGCATTCCTTCTTTGTTTTTTCCTTAAAATCAGATTGCCAACTTCACACAGAGTAATGCCAAACTTGTTAATTCCCCTTTCTACTAAGGGTTTTAACCTCCAAGCAGACCAAGAATGAATGCTTAGATCCACATTTACTACAAGATAAAAACATATTTTAAAACCAAAACATGTGAAGAATTAAGGGTCTAGATGTCAGCCTGATAAGTCAGGAGGATCAACTCTGTATCCCCCTCTTGTGTGGGCTCCAAAGCCATTTCAGGTTTGTATAGGCCTGTATAGCACAGCCTTGCATACACAGCTCAATCTCCTTTTGCGTTTGTGACTCCAGCTCAACCTGTGTTTTTCTCCCCTCCCAAACACCTGCGCTAAGCCAGCACTGAGAAGACCTCCCTAAATGATTCTCCTAAATCCTTCTACCATCCTCATCCCAGTAATTCCTAAAAAGCTTGTCTTAACATGTCACATACACAAGAAGGGCGAAGAAAAGGTCACGAAAAGTTAACTAGAATCACGATGAGAACATTTCATACAGGACCGCCGAGTGACCGACAGTCACGCCTCCCTCTCCTTTATTTGTTTGACCTTCATTGCCCATGTCATGTCTAATTGAAGCTAAGCTCTTCATGCAGGTGTTTTTACAGCAACAGTCATTTCTATACTCAAAAAACCATGGTATTTTACAATAGTAAGTTAAAGCAACTCCCTCCCTAAGAGCCCCTACCTTCTCAACCATACAGACAACCCAGAAAAGTTATTTGTATTAAGACTCATTGAATCTTAACTTTCTGGACAGGTCAGGACTGAGCAGCGGAAAACAGCAAGTCTTAAAATGCAGACACTGACTAGAATAGTACAAGATGCAAGTTCTGCAGGGTTCAATGAAAATTCCCTTCAACAGCAAAACACTCTGTGTTTTAAATCACTCGCTGATGAAGGTGTGCTCAGCCACACAGTGTTTACCAGAAGGAAAACAAAATGTAGGTCAGCTGTGGGTTTTAAAAGCATCCTTAGGGAACATATAACTTACAGTAGTAACTCCATGCTTCTATAATCACTATCCCTTTATCCCAATTGCCTTTAAACCGTCTTTGATTCTTTCACAGCTACAGTTGAATATTGGATCAACTAAAACACGATCACCTTTGTCATTACAAAGCTTGCACTGGAGTAAGCACCAAAGCTTATTGCTAAACCCCAGCACTGCAGAGTGAAGAGATGGGATAAAAGATCACTTCTAACCCTCACAGAGAACTCAAAGATCTTTTGTTCATGTTTTAACCCCAGCCGCTTAAGACATCCTTTTGCAGTTTCTTCTTCCAAACCCTCTCAGTTAGTTGAGCC
Source organism: Egretta garzetta (assembly GCF_000687185.1). NCBI lineage: Eukaryota > Metazoa > Chordata > Aves > Pelecaniformes > Ardeidae > Egretta > Egretta garzetta. The sequence continues at coordinate 69,456 of NW_009260400.1, read as the reverse complement.
ACCTGTGAAGAACTGTGAATTTGTACATGGTGGCCCTGAGATACACAACATCTTAAAAGAGTTCTCATTTAGCGTTTACCTTTTTATGTCAGAAGTTCATAGCAGCAGTAATAAAGTCAACAGCAGAGCCTAGAGTTGTTTACAGCTAGATGGAGCTTAACCTGAGTGACATGCCAGCGATTATCCTTTCCCCGGTATTTTTCCCTATGTTCTTACTTTTTTTTCCCCCCTTTATCATCAAGGTTAATTGCATAATAAGAACACACAGCTACCGAATACATCCACAGGACTGACTATGGGCATTCATATTACCAAATGCACTTAATTAACATATTGGAATGCTTAAGAATTGCAATTTCAGTAGACAGGTTATTCAAACATTTAAGATTTATTCACCATTCTTCTTATCAAGAGACACAAAAAGCATCAAACAAGTATTACTTAGTAACCATTATACAAATACTTTCTACCTATGTTACAAACTACTTTGTGTTAACAGGTGAAACCACAGGCCAGTAATCAATATTTGTTTGCTATGTTGTGTGTGAAATAACCCTATAATTTTGTAAAGTACTTGTCGTTTGACCGCTGCAACATCCTCCTTCCACATCAGATTCCAACCTCTTTTAGGAAAGCTTCGTATAGAGTAAAAACTTGGGAAGCAAGAGTCTGGTTTTAGTTAGTAAGCCAAGACCGTCTTTAAGCGAGCCTTGTTTTCCCCCCACCCACCGGCACGCAAAGGCAACCGAGTATTTTCGGCACCTTTGTGCCCCCCGTGCCATGCCAGCTGCCCGGGCCTGTATTTTTCCCTTCCGCAGCCGGGCCAGGGACGAAGAGTCACGAAGGAGACGCCCAGCGCCGGCGCCCCCCGTTGCCCGCAGCAACCGGGGCGCCCCACAGAGCGGGGTCGCTCAGCGAAACACCACGCAGACCCCA
>NW_009260400.1:46792-67973 GCF_000687185.1 Egretta garzetta | reverse complement strand
CCCGGCCCGGCCCGTGTGAGGCAGAGCCGACAGGTAGGGCGCCCGCAGGTCCGGGCTGAGGCCTCTGGTCCTGGCTGGCAGTAAGCATTTAGGGAGGGAAACGTGCCGCGGGAGGCGTGCCTTTGCCTCTCATTACTACATCTACAGTTGTGTGATCGTGAAGGTTTCCAGAAGTGAAGCAAGGGGCATTTGCTGCAAAACCTAAGCATAAAAATAGGTAATGCCTGCATGCCTACAGGCTGTGGCGAGACTAATTTAAGGAAAACCAAAAATACTTAGCAGAGCTAGGAATTTTAGTATTACACAGTCAAGGGACTGGGCATCCAATATAAAAGCTATGGGCATAGCTGTACTTCAGGAGACACCTTACTAATATGACAGCTAATTGGTACAGAGTATCATTGAGGTCAGGCATTTGGCAATACCAAAAAAAAAAATCATTAGACCTTTATGCACATAACAAGAACAGGTAGACTTGTAATTACAGTAATTTAAAACCAGAAGGGATATAAACCTTTGTGTTTCAGCAATACCAGTTAGTAGGATTTACGTGCTCGGTTTGAAGTACACCTTGTTTGGTGGGTGTGTGGTTGTGGAGGAGGACGAAGAAGGGTATCCACAGAAGCAGAAACTAAATGGAGAAAAAAATGGTACTCAGAACCAGAGTAATCACATCTCATGGTCAGTCATGATTGTGCTGATGGGCAAGACAAGGTTTCTTTGGTTCACTCATACATCTACTGCTGTGGACACACACTTTCTGAGCCAGGTGTTATCAACTCACGCTCAGGGTAAAGTTACTTCTGATAGGGTTACTTCACAACAAGGGCACTACAGTGTCTGCTTCACAGCTTGCTACATCCCTCGCTGTGTCTACTAATTTGCAGAAATATTCCTACCTGGAACGGTTAATACACTAGCATGAACAATATCGCAAATGAAGACATGGGAGTCAGAGACAAGCAGAAGTAGAAAACTACTTCTCATTGACTTGGTAACTCCTACCAGCTATACACACTGTAAGGTATAAAATTGAAGCTGTTCTCTCCTCACTGAATTCAGTATTCAGCAATATTTGTAATTCCTGCAGAAAGACATGTCAAAAAGGTCTGTGCGTGAAGGCAGAATCTGGTAAAACAGATACACAGCCTGTCGACAGGAGTTTAGAAAAGTGATGGGGTGGCTTGGCACTCATATGGAAGGAGGAGCACACATCTTCCTTCTCTTGAAATAAGACAGAGGAAGAAAATGCAACAAATCACTCAAGCTAAGGCTAAGTCTAAATCTAGACTTGCTTTTTTCGAGGCAGCTGCCACACCTTGTATATTTACAAGGGGGGAAGTGTCAACATCCAACAAACCCAAAGGCCTGTCCCAAAGACAGGTGCTTAGTCACCATGCAAGTGTTGATTTGAAATGACCTCCTACTAAAACAAACTACAGGGTGTGCAAGTATGACTGTAAAACTGATTGCAACATTGATCCTGGTGTAGGAATTAAATACTACAAAATGCAGTGAAAGGCCTTATGGAAGGGCAAAACAATATTTAAAGAAAACTTATTTCAGTTACTCACAGTCATTCTGTCATACCCCTGTACTCAGAAGCTCCAAAATGCACATGTCCAAACGGTCAGGCCAGGGTCACTTGTGCTATGACACAAGGTTCAAGGAATGCCAGCTGCCAAGCCCTCGGTACATTTCTTGGGTTTCCTTGGGTAGCAGCAAAGCAGTTTTTCTACAGATTTTCTGTGCCTTTTAGGAGTGGGTTATTATATGATATTTTGTCTCAGTCTTTTATTTCACCATCTGTAAATTTGGGGCAAGTTCACTGCCTGTTGTCTTTGTTCCCTCCTTTTGAAGTATCTGTCTGTCTTCCTGCAGAGCTAACAGAAAGAAGAATGACCTGTATGACTTACTGTAAACTTGTTGCCATCTTCCTGGTACCAGAAGACAGGTCTTCTGCTGATAAGGCATTTCTGCTGCAGGCCTTTTGGAGCACAGGCCTCTTGGTCTTGATGTAAGCACTGCATTTGTCAGCGTTTACCAGTTCGATTGCTCTTATTTGTGTCCTTGACAATCCCATATGTGTCATTTTTGTAACCCTTGACTTCTTGATTCTACTCATGATATCACACACAGACATTTCCATACTCCATTCAAACAATTCTTAGTATTTCTTTTACAAATCTCTGTGCTTTTTTGGCAGCTGGGAGCATCTTCACACTTCACTAAAAACCTTTCTATCTTCTCCAGAGAAAGCCTGTTAAGCACATAATTGCTATTCCTCCTGCTCTGCAAGCCCAGGCCGTTCACATAACAGTCTTCCAGCTGATGGATTGAGTAGTGTATGCTAGTTATTTCTTTTGTTGTCTCCTTTTGGGAGATCAGGACCATGCACGTTCAAAAACAAAGTAAATTAAGCTCTTTGCCTTTTTAAGTTGTTTAAATATGCACAGCAAATTTCTGTTTTCACATCGAGTACCTGGTCCTGTTGTCATTTGCACCAACAAAACGCGAGGCACCGTGACACTGTGAAGGGTCCCTTAGCATTGCTTTACAGTTGATGATACCCTATTAATCGAGTCAGTGTAACTGTTCCTAAGTGCTGTGTTGTTAGAAGGGCAATCCGGCTCTTCCTCCACAAAGAATGACTTGACAGCAGGGCATTTGTCGATTAACAGCAATTTGGGAACATGACCATGTGAAGCCACCCAGCAGAATTCTACCAGTCATCATCCAAGGCAAATTCAAGAAATAAGCTACAAGTCTACAATAAACTACCAACTACGAGTCTGAGCTGCCAGTAAAATGCCAGCAAGCTTATTATTATATGAATATATATACTACTTCCTTCAAGTTTTGTATCCAAAGCTGGCCAGAAATGAAAAGGATAAAAGCAGTACTGCACCATTTTCACTTACATATGAGGCGAAAAAAATCATTATCCATACTCCAGAGGCCAGTTTGTTACCACTGTAGAGAATTTTTTTTAATGTAATAAAATAATCAGTTTTCTAAGAAAATATTCTTTACTTCTTTAAAAAAACCCAAACACCAGAAATAAACTATATTAAACACAAGAAACTACAATATCAGTAGCATTATCTTTGTTTAAGACTCCTTGAAGGCTTGCACTGGCAACTTGACAAAAACCATGAATTGGATATGAGTTTGCACACTGGTTATTTTAAAGAAACAATCCTTTCCAGAAATCTAATATTTGCTTAAACATCTTTTTATTTGATTTAACAGAATACTCTGTTTGCTTCTGATCCTTGCCATTTAAGCAGTGTTTGTATTGGCTCAGTTACCCCCAAATACAATCGTGCTGAACTAGACACACTAACAGAAAAACAGCAAGTTTCAAAGAAGGATGTGAAGACAAGCAAAGCGTTGGCACAGGTCTACCCTGTAGGCAGAAGCCTATGTCAGCCTGTTAATGTGTTTCATTCAGGAATTTACCCAGTTCAGAGTGTAGTAACACAATCATCATCAGTCATATCTTTCAGAAATGTGCTAGCTTAGCTTTACCACCTCACAAAATTTTACCAGCCATCCTAATTTTTGCCTTTGAATTTGCACCAGTACAAGTTGTCCCTGAGACGCAGAACCCAACCTTAATGAAAATGAGAAGAGTGAAATAGGGACACTTGCAGAAGCTTCTTAGACAAGAAAGAAGGTAAAAGATAATTGTCCAGTTTCTTTTTTTGAACAAATGTCACCCCTTAAAACTCTACTCAGGAGGCAAAAAGCAAGTTTAATTCCTTCCTTCTCAAGATTGGTTTGAGGCCCAGTTGAAGTCAGCCATACCTGTACAATGTATTTTGGGTTTAGTACAGTTGTGGCTGACCTGTAATAACGTTTACATGCTGCAACTGACCTGAAAAGTAGACAGTCATAAACATGTATTTTTCTTGAGAGCTGAGTGTGCATTGGAAGGAAGCTTTTTGTTTGTTTGTTTAAATAGCAACACTGGGTTATGTAACAATATTTCTTCAGAGTAAAAATTTAAATATAGAAGATTCCATACATATACCAGACATTCAGTTCAATTTATAGCCCAGTTTTGTTTAATTAGCCAGAGGAGGGTTCTACTTCTGAACTGCCTGAAGAGGGTATTGATTTCTTACATTTAGCAAAGATACGTTTTTTTTAAATCCACTGTTGGACAGGTTAGCAGACTTTTTAGAAAGTAACTGCACTTGTTAAACAATAGGTGTTAAGCTGTACTTCCATAAAAGCGAGCAGCGTAGTCCCAGAACACAATCTGACATGCATTTGAACCAGGGCTGCAAAGGTACTTTCCCTTCTCCCTGCTTCCTGAGCAGTTTCACTGCCATATTGTTCCCCATGCTCACTGGCATTAGGACAGTAAACAGGACTTGAAATCAGTTCCTCAGTCTCTTTCAGGCTGAATTTGGTTGCAGTGCAGAACAGGGCTAGAAAGAAGGGAAGAGGGCAGTTAGATAGTGGGAGCACAGAAATGCAGGCTTACATGAATATCTACATGAAAATCAGAGCCTAGCCATTCACCAAGGTAGGATGTCCACAATTAATAGATCCTCTCACTGTCATCTTCAAAGCTTTAATCTATATAGTAGAGATCATATTACTCTTTTGGCTCACATTTTGCTTACACAAATCAATTTGTATTTTGTAAACCATCCGTGTAACAGAGCTTCATAGTAAATTGTAAGGATCTAGCGACTAACAGGCTGAATTGCAGAATTCCTGCTCAGTTAAAGAGAATTTTGTTAGAATCTGGGAGTGAGAAATTCTTAGCAGGAGCACTGGGACTTAAGGTACCAGGAGTTTTACTTAAGATTTACTCAGAGTTGGACCACTGAAGAGTTTTGAAATTGAAGCTAGGCAAAATATGGAATTAAAAGAAATAATAAAAGGCAGCACAGGAGATAAAAAGGGGAGATAAAATTTTGTGTAGGATGGATATATGAGGAAAAGAGTTGAAAATATAATCTATGTTGTGACGAAAACTGAGTAGGTTGAACCCTCAGGGACAGCTTATGTCTTGCACAAGTTCCCATAAGTTACAACAACTTCCCAGCACATTGCGTGAGTGGAAGAACCTGACATTTTTTTGCTGTGCAGAGAAACTCTTTGCATCCTCTGAGGTAGAAAATTAACAAGGTGGTTTTGATCTCTAGGCAAGACGCTTTTCAGGTGAAGCGAAGATTTAGAGAAAAAGCAGAATTCAGCATGCTGTTACTGTAAGGCTAACATGTTTTACAAGGCTGTAAGAGTGGCTAGGGCACAGTGACATACTTGTCAAAGCAAAAGAAATCTTGTTTGGCATGTGGCATGAGTCAAACTGCAGCATTTCAAGATTCTAGCGCACCTATAATGAAAAGGCAAGGAGACCACTACTCTTCTGTTTAATAAGCAATTGCATGCAGTGTCACACCTTGTTTGGTATCCCAGCTGGGCGGGGTGTCAGGGAAGTGGCTGACAAATACAGGGCTTAGGAAATTTGCTAGCTAGCACAAAGTCACTGCTAAAAAGACACAACACTGCTACTGCTAGATCCAACTGGTTACTGACAAAAGTGACTCCATTTCTGGAAACACAAATGTGTCCAGAACTGAAACTGGTGTCAGTCATTTAGTAATTTATTGAGGGGAATGTTGGCCTTTATCTAGCACTCATTTTCAGTGCTAAATTGTTCAAACACCAAAGGATGGAAAAACCTCTGACTCCAATAATATTTTTGAGAGACTTCACTTCAGCCTATAAGAAACAATCTGAGAGTTCCTCTTTAGAGGGTGCATTAAAAAATGAACTGGTGAGAATTTGACTGAGTTTAAGGGATATGTAAAGATTTTCTTTTTCTTCATTTTATAATCATGGCTCTTTGGATCTGAAATGTGTGTGCAATCCCAGTAAAAGATGCATCTATATAAAGCAAACGGTCTTCTTAGATGTGGAGATGTAATGTACATAGATCATTAAGGCACATTAACATTAAAACCCAAACAAAATTAGCAAGAATAACAAAATGAATTGTTCAGATCTGAGTTTTGACTGTCAGTGCATGTAAAAATAAATGCCTGATCTGCTGTTTGGCTGATAGCACTTTCCAAAGAAAGAGATAGCCTACAAGTTCATCTGAACTGTGCACAGACACTATCCCATCCCTTGGGCATGTTAAGTTAAAAAGTATTGCTTGATGGTTCCTGTAAGGACATAGTTCCCTTCTAGGCTGAGGGACACAGGCAGTTGGGAATGGTTAATCATGGGAAAATGGTTTAATCAGCAGCATCGTGAGTAGCATTGTGTCAGGCAGTGTCAGACACGTCAGTGCAAAAATAGAGGAAAATTAAGGTTGGAAGGGAGTTCTGAAGGTTGTTATTCTAATCCTTTTGTTCAAATCATAGCTAGGATCAAACTTAGATCAGGACAGTTATTTTGATAATTCTACTGGGCAAATAATACAAGGAGAATATAAAATGACAATTCTAATAAAATTCCACCATTTCATTTAACCCATTTCTGAGATTTACACTGAGTGAAGGGCATTTTAAACAGGGGGCAGCGGACTAACCTGTCATGTGTTAAACTGCAAAATGATACTTTAGAGACATTTGTGCACTTGTTAGAAAGAGGAAGCTTGCCAAAGACTGCCTGGACATAGTAGTTTGAAAAAATTGATTTAGTGGAACAACTTTTTTTTTTTTTTTTAATTAATATGCTATAAACAGTTTGAGATGCTTTAAATATTGCTACCGTACTACATTGCCAATATGTTACTACAATAACACTCTTAGGAGTTCTTCATGGTATGGTGAAAATCATTTGACTGTCAGTGTTTGGCAGCTGGAAGTGAAGCTGCTCAAATGACAAGCCGAAGTAGTGGTAGAAAATGAGTAGTGCTATCATGTGACATAAAACCAAATTTTCTTCTGAAAGCAAGAAATATATGAGCTTCATGTGGCAGATAAATTGGTCTCATGATTTCCTGTTAAAGGATATACCATTATGAGGCAATTTCAACTCTCCTACTTGGACTTCACCCTAACACAGCTTGTGAAAACGCTTCTGCTGTGTTTGTGGGCTGTAGAGATGCCTTGATTAGCTGGAGAAAACAATTCTCTCAAAGCTTCTATCTTACTCTGTTACTCATTTTGGCAAGCTGCTGGACGGTAATGTTTTTTTCTGTTGTGCTTACAGAAGATGACTGTTCTCAGATAACATAGAAAAGTGAACAATTTTCAAAATTTAAATTATGTTTAAATGGGTTTATATGCTTCAGAGTTGTCATCTTAATATCTGTAATAACCTTGTATAGAAGATAGTACCACATGATGATACACAATAACCTAGCAAACCTCCTGAACTATAGATTCAGCCTAACATTGTTCAAAACCTGAATCGGAGAACTAGAACGTGGATAAAGTTTGTGACTGCATCTGTGATTTGTCGTGGGGCGGACCCCTAATAATTTGATCAACCGATACTCAGCAGCAGTGTCTAGCAAGAGCCATGTTTTCCCTACTGTGTAGTGTGTTTTTCACTCAGTAACAGATCTCAAAATGTGCCAAAACCCAGCACTCTCTATATCAGGATATATTGCACATAGCAAACATTTTGTTATACCGACATGAAGTATATCCAGCTAATACAGAGGGGAAGCAAGGCAGCAGAGCTATTATAGCAACAGTTTCAGTGATATTGTGGTCAGATACCACACAATGTGGCTCATACGTAGCAACTCAAAAGACAGGAAAACAGCAATCATTAAAAAAGTGGTCACACATTTGCTGCATAGGGGAAGAACAAATATTAAGAGATACCATTCAATACCATCAAGGTCTAAATGCTTCCCACACAGATAGACAAACAAGACAAAACTACCAAGAAAAAAATAACATACGCAATTAGAACTGCCTTTCATACAGTAACAAGTAACAGCATATTTAAATTATGCTTGACTTTTAATGGTTTAAGCACAGAAAAGGACACACAAACAGAGATACAAAACTCTACCAGACAGAGGACAACTTATGGTTTAAGGATTACAAGGTAATTGCATCACATGAGGATTTCTATGATTGTGGAGCATCTGGAGTAAATGAAGGAAGAATGACACAGTGACCTTTGGAACAAAGTCTTCTAAATGCTAGAGCACAGACTGGCACTGAGGAGAAAAAGATGATGATTATTATTATTGTCATTAAAATGTAAACTAAACTAATACCCTATTTTCAAAAAAATAAGGACATTTTGGACAGTAGTTTAAGTATAGACAGCCAAGCTATCCTTTTTACACTGCAGCAGTGTGAAACAAACAGACCTGAGATGAGGCATCTTAGACCTCTGTGTAACTTGGTTCCTTTCATTCTCCCTCTGCAGCATACTGCAGTTTAATTGAACTCTTGAACTTCAGAACTAGTCTGCTCCTCTGTCTCAAAGAGAATAAAAAAAAACTGAATGAAGGGAGAAAGACAACAGGGGTGATGAAAAGTGTAGAATGGTTTCTGTATGGGGATTGGTCATGTATGCAAGAACTGTTCAGTCTGGAAATAAGAAGTAACTGACAGATGTAGGGTTTAATCAAATAAGGACTATGGAAAGGATGAACAGGGATCAACTATTTGCTGTTTCTTCCAACACATGAACTGTGGGGAGCCAGATGAAGCTAACGGGAAACCAGCAAGCAAACAAATGGAAGTGGTTCTTCACCCAGCATGTATCAAAACTGCCATGCTAATAGGATAGGCTTAGGAAGTCTACAGAGTAAATGTGCACAAAGCTTTATAAAACACACAGAAACCATACCTGGCTCAGGAAATGCCTCAGCTGTAAGTGGCTAAATGCCAGAGAATACATGAGATAAGTATAGTCACACAGAATCATGGAATCGCAAGGGTTGGAAGGGACCTCGGGAGATCATCTAGTCCAACCCTCCTGCTAAAGCAGATTCACCTAGAGCATGTTACACAGGACTTCGTCCAGGCAGGCTTTGAATATCTCCAGAGAAGGAGACTCCACAACCCCCCTGGGCAGCCTGTTCCAGTGCTCTGTCACCCTCAAAGTTTTTCCTCATATTCAACTGAAACCTCTTATGTTTCAGTTTGTACCTATTGCCCCTTGTCCTGTCTCTGAGCACCAGTCACACATGGCTTGTTCTTATATTCCTGCTTTTGGCTGCCATAAGAGACAAGATCCTGGGCTAAAAAAGGACTTTTTTGTCTCACTCAACACTAGAACATAAGAAATGAGAATGCTTAAACCCAGATCATGTTATTAGGCTCAAGAGTCAAATGTAAGAATAATATGATATTAGATGACTTTAGAGTCTATTAGCCCTACATTCTATTAAAAGCCATAAATAATTAGATTTTTAACTAAGAAAATGGTGCTAGCACTTTCTGTCAGTTAAAACACATGCTTCATTTAAAAAAAAATGATCCAATGGCCGGAGCACCTCTTTTATGAGGACAGGCTGAGAGAGTTGGGCTTGTTCAGCCTGGAGAAGAGAAGGCTGTGGGGAGACCTGATTGTGGCCTTTCAGTACTTAAAGGGGACCAATAAGAAAGACAGGGAAAATCTTTTTAGTAGGGACAGCTGTGTCAGGACAAGGGGTAATGGTTTTAAAGTAAAACAGGGTAGGTGTAGACTGGATATAAGGAAGAAATTCTTTACAGTGAGGGTAGTGAAACACTGGAATGGGATGCCCAGAGAGGTAGTGGAGGCCCCATCCCTGGAAACATTCATAGAATCATAGAATGTTTTGGGTTGGAAGGGACCCCTAGAGGTCATCTAGTCCAATCCCCCTGCAGTGAGCAGGGACACTGCTAACTAGATCAGGTTGCTCAGAGCCCTGTCCAACCTGGTCTTGAATGTTCCCAGGGATGGGGCCTCCACTACCTCTCTGGGCAACCCGTTCCAGTGTTTCAAGACCAGGTTGGATGGGGCTGTGAGCAACCTGATCTGGTTAAAGGTGTCCCTGCTCACTGCAGGGGAGTTGGACTAGATGACCTCTAGGGGTCCCTTCCAACCCAAAACATTCTATGATTCTACAATTTAGTGGAGAAGTCATCATTATTCACAGCCATTTCTAATAGTAAATAAAAATTCTACAAAAGGAACAGATCACATTACAGAATGATAGAAAATTACCTGTGCCTGAAGATTGCATGTCTTACACTTTTTCCATACAATATATCATGTGTGTGTTTAGTAAGTAGCTGTTACTGTAGCTGTGTGTGGCATCTCAGAATCAATCCTGACTACTTTTTATTTCAGATTAAGAATGCTTGGGCAAGATCATTCTGAATAGCAGCACAGTACAATGCACTAGCTTCTCTAGCTATGTAGAACAACATACCAGGTATGCTAATTAAATGACTGAGGGCGTAAGCATTCCTCTACAAGTTTCTAGCTAACACACCTATGGTGGCTGTAACAGCGCAGGAGAAAATCCTTGTATTCCTCATAAATTTAGTACAATCTTTCTACTTTCAGAACAGTTAACCTGTCTCCTGATGTTAGACCACATAACCAAGACTTCTTGATGCACTAGAGCTAGTGGCTCAATGCTTGTGTATTAAAGGAATTAAATAAGAATCAGAAGCTGCTTAAATGTGCTGAGCAGGCTTGTTTCACAACATGAGAGATCACAATTTGATCCGCTTTTCAAAGAGGCTACAAGACCACACTAATGGAAACTACACTGAAGGAACAGTTATTAATATCATTGCCTAACTTTCCAAACTTTTTTAGTTCAGAGGCATAGAAAATTAAACCAGATTCCAACCTATTTTTGTTGTGGAGGGAGCTACCCTTATTGTATTAGTTACAGCAGAATGTAACATTGGAAATGGACATATATCAAAACAGAACTAAGGGCTAGAAATATGAGTATTTAGAAAACAACACAATCTGCAAGACAGAAAAGACACTGATTTTAATCTATAAAGTTATCAATAAATTAGAAACAATATTGAAATTTAAGTCACAATCACTAACCTTTTATGCAAAAGAATCAGTTCTATGGGTCTCAGCCTTGAACACCATGCACTATGGGGGGAAAAAGGCTACACCTCCATGGCCTGCAGTCTTAGCCAAAAAAACAATAGATGGTTCCCCAGTGCCGCCCTGTGTTGAAAATGCATAACTACATGGACAGATCCTTTTATGTAGGAGTATGCTGTAGTAAATAGTGCGTGCCTGGTTTACGTGCAGAAAAACAGCTACCGTCTCTTGCTGCAGCACATGCACAGCAAAGTATGGGTTTGGGTTTTTTTAAATCACAGGTCCTTCACTAAATGATGCAATGCTAAAGACTTTCATTACACTGCTGGGTAACAAAAAGAGACATTGATCCTATAGTAATATATTTACATGCAGTCCCAGCAAACCTGGAAATGACAGTAGGTTTAGTTAAACAGTAAAGAAAAATCAAGTAACTTTTGGTGGCAAATCATCCAAGCATTATTTGTCTTCAATAATTTATTACTCAAAAGGAAGAGTATGTAAACAACGTATTTGATTTACCCAGTAGCAATTGTGGTGATACGCTTGTGTAGATAAGGATTTTGGCTAGCAACAGTTTGTGTACATACAATAGCAACTTAATGATAGCGGATTTAGAATGGGCCAAAGTCTCACCTTAAATCATAACAAAACTATACACTTACTGTTAGAAATCTTGTATTATGAATAACAGGAAATTAAAACTATATACATTCATAATAATGTTGAGGAAAGGTATTTTAAAGTTTTTCCTTAATCTCTGCATAATTGTTATTCATATTCCTGCTTATAGTCAGAATTACCTTTTTGTAATATTGTTAGAAGACTGATTAACAACAATGCACACAGCACAGAATATTTCAAACTTTCTATTTATAGTGCAAGGTACATATCTTTTATTACGTTCTGGAACTGATCCCAGGGTAGCCCTTCACTGAGTTATTTTCTCTGGTGATAAAGAAGCACCGAGAGTGTTCTCATTTGTACTTGCTACCTCATGGGCTGCTGTCACAAACGGTGTTTGCAAGAGCTTAGAAATGTCTGGTACACCTCTTTTCCTATACTGCACTTTCCTTTGCAGTAGTTGCAGAGCAGAGACATTATTAGCTGCTGTGCACCACCATGAGATCCCATTTATATAGGAGACCCTCCTGTAATCAAGAAAGCAGCATTTAGATCAGTTATGAACTAGCCCATAATTCTCTGATCAAGGCAAAGTGTACTGCTTTCACACAGTCGTTAATAGCACCCCTGAACTGACTTTGTTGCAAGACACCCATACCAATCCTGCAAATACTGTCATGCTTCAATGGCTGAAGAACTAAGGGGTTTACACTGGTAACTTCCTCCCTTCAGCATTAGCAGGCAAACAAGGTTACGAGCATCAGTTCCCAGCAACTCAGGGGATAATTGGTGATCATTATTCTACAATCTCTAGGCAAACATCCAGGGGATTCTTCTGAAGACAAAAATTAGAGAGGATTTAAAAAGTCCTTTTGGTACAGCTATTCATACAAGTTACGTGATATGGATTTCCCATGCATCAGCTATTCTGTAAATTGTTACAGGCATGTTCTTACTGCACAGAGGGGTGGATACACTTTGAGCAGAGGCTGTTAGCCCAAAGACTCAGCATCCTGAAGTGAAATTCTGATTCTCAGAATATGCAAAAGCTGGAAGTATCAATTATAATCTACATTTAGTGGTCCAAACACAGCTGTCTGAAAAAGCTGAGTGGTAGTGTAAATTACAGACCATCCACCAGAGGGAAGCTCATGCATGCATACAAAGAAAAACAAATACTTTGAAGGATGAATGAAACACCCTCTTAATTTAAGACAAATCAAATTATATTAAAAATGTTTCTTAGCAGTAGCACAGACTTCTTGAGCTTGGAAAGTTTTCGGAAGTTACTTGCCAATCTAAAGGTAACGGACTTTTAACAGAAAGTTTCCCATGTTAATGACTGAATTGTTGCACTGCATAATGGGCATGCACACAAAATTCCACAAATTTAGACTTTTTTTAAACACAGAAATGCAACCTAATTTCACTGCTGTTAATAGAATTAGACCAGAGCTTATGTGGTCAAAAGGCCAGCTGCATGTTCGTACATTAAAAGCCCCACACATACTTGGTCACTAGAATGAGTAAGACACCAAGTTGTTTAGCAACTGTTGTGTTTAGCATGTTTTTGAACATACTACACTGCTCCCCTTGGTAATGGAAGTATTTGTGAAATTTCCCATAACATTTGTGTACTACTAGTGTAAATGTGACAAATAGCAGTCAGACACTTTTAGAGAATATTAAAGACAGCTTACAAACAGTCTGAAGTTTTCATAGTGATCCAACAGTCACCTAGAGCTCCTCAGAAACATGCTCCCTAGCTAATGTTAACTCTAATATCTGTGATATTGTCTAATAGCCTGTCTTCAGAGTCTTACTCAAGGAAGTCTTAGCATTTCAACATCTGTCTGGGATCTTTTTTGAAGCAGAAATCCCAAGCTGTTGCTGCAATTCTGAGATTCATTTGTTTTCTTGTTTAAATGAAAGATACAGCCAGAGGCAGAGGCCATCTGGCAAGCAAACTTCGACTGAAGTAGAGAAGTAAATTTCCGAAAAATGTAAGGACAGATGCTTCAGAAGTTCAGCCAGGTTCATACACCACTGGATTGGAACTATACTAATACCAACAGTTGTACAGACAACTGCTCTTCACCAAAAGTAAAGTTTGAAAGAGGAGAATCTTACAGAGGTGTCACCCAATGCTACAGGGAACATACAGGTTGGTAGAATGAGGACTAGCCACAGGGTTGTCGTTACAATTATAGCTTTATTAGAATATAAACATTTTAATTATGGCATAGCTTATTGTTATCTTCCATTGCTAGCAGTTAGCGTAGCTTATTGTTACACATAGTTTTTAGCAATTATCATAACTTTCAGTTAAGCAGAATTTCTAGTAATTATAGCTTCCTTACTGTCTAGAGTCTTTAGTTACCTAGGCTTTTAGTCACCTGGGCCCTCTGCAGATCAGGTCAAATTCTTAATAATCAGCATGTGATACAATAAACATAATCTAGATTCAGACTTTACCTAGGAGAACCTGCCTGTCCCTGTAGCATCAGGTGACAAGAGGTACTAGCATCTCTCCTTGAATTTTTTCTTTTTCAATAAAAATCTGCAACTTAGTTCAATCTAGATATGCGACTGGCAATAATGAGCCCTTCCAAAGTTACTGCTGGAGAAATAATGCATATAAAGGTGATTTCATTAGAAGAAGAGACATTGCCCAGCACTTCCTTTCGTTAGTTGATTTTAACAAGCGGTTTTCAGAAATTCCCTTTAGAATACAAACAACTAGTTTGGGTTTTTCCCTGACCCAATCTGTATTAAATGTAGCTAAAAATAAAAGGAACTGGAGTCATGTATCAGATTAAATCAAATTAAAATCTTTATTACACAAATAGTATTTTGAAGATATAATACTTCACTTCAGTGGAGTTATTCTGGATTTGCTTTTGATCTTATTATACTCTTATGAGATCAAAACCAGCTAGGCTGATTTGGGGCTGGTGGTGTTGCAATCCTTTTTCCATGGTGAAAGATACTTTTAAACTTAATATTATGCACTGTTTGCCAGGTTTGTAAAATTCTACCTCAACAGTTAGGGAAATTTAAGACTGCAGATACAGATTATTTAAGAGAGCACTATGCATAACTCCTTTTTTCTGTGCATCTTTTATGAAAAGTTTTTGTTTCCAGTTTCACTTCTGTGACTCGAACTTTTCTGTCAGCACTGCTGTTTTAGTTCCTCCTTTAACTTTGTAAAAATGAACTCCAAAAGAAGATGTTTTGACATCAGGATAACAAGCTATTTTCATATTCTTTGGCCAGACACTGAAGAACTTACAGTTCACAGAGGATTTGAATACTGCACTGACTACTAAGTTCCCTAGGAGATAAAGTCACAGTCCATTGCTGGCACAGCAGGAGGATAACGTAATAATATATTTTATCTCTGACATGGAGCATTTCCTCCTATAACCCTATGTCCAGACTATTTTGAGGGTTATTGTTTGGCTAAAGGACTGCAATTTCCCAGAGCATTAGAAATACAACTTCCACCCACTTTATTTTACCGGTACAGTCTCACTATAGGACAAATTTTGATTTCTTTTATGCCAGCATATTTCTGAAGCATGATTGATTAAAAAAAATGACATGAAGGCAGCATTCACAGTTTTTTATGTTTTGGAATGGAATTTCATGTCAAACATAATGCACAGTGTGGTGCCCTCTTTTTTTGGCTTTTATAAAATAAAAAGTTGAGCTATTCATACAAACAAGAGTAGAATAACATAAAGAGGATTTCTTTCTCCTCATAGCTGTTGATTACATTGGTAACTTTAGCAAAGTAGCAAGCTTCTGTAAATAGGGACACTTTTGAAAGACCATCAACATGCTTCAAAATCTGCCAAAGTATGATGGATGTGTGACTAAAAGCAAAGTCGGGCGCTGCACTCTATTTTTATTTTTGCTTTGTATGCAAAAGTGCACATTGTCTTCCTAAACAACAGGAACTGCCATATGTGGTCAGATGTTTATAAGAGTGAGCATTAGGATGTGGGCTCATATGCCATATTAGTCTACAGAATATCAGATAGAGAACTTTGTCTCCAGTAGTTCACTAACACCTTCAGAATAAAAGCAGGGTCCAAAGCGCCAAGGATATTGGCAACAGAGAACGGAATTTCCAGAATGAGTCAAGCTGAGGAGAGCAGTATCCACTCAACATGGAATATTGTGAGGTCAGTAGTCTGCATAATACTGAGCTTGTCATTTATTGTTGGGACCCCTGGAAATTGCATCGTCATCTGGACTGTTTGTACACAAATGAAACAAGTGTCTCCTTCAGTCCTGCTCATCTTGAACCTGGCCATTGCAGATGTCCTTGTACTGATTACTTTACCAATTTGGATTTACTCCTTTGCAGACTCATGGGTTTTTGGAGTCATCTTCTGCAAAATACTCGTTTTCATTATTTACTGCAGCATGTATGCTAGTATATTTCTAATTACTGCACTGAGCTTGGAGCGGTTAATGGCTGTGTTTTACCCTTTCACAATTCAAAGATACAAAACAAAAGGAAAAATTTCTTTAATCATGTTCCTCATTTGGTTCCTGTCTATTACTTTCGGCATTTCTGTCATTCCATTTCAAGAGACAGAAGAAACGAACGGTGGACTACTATGCACATGTCGCAACTACTCTTCTAATGGACAGAAAGTGTCATATCTTTTGCTGGAGACTCTTGCAGGTTTTGTAATCCCTTTTTTAATTATTTGCACTTGTTACATATGTGTTGCAAGAAGAATAAGCAGAATGACTTACCAATCTAAGCAGCGATCGGAACGGCTCATTGCCAGCATTGTGGTGGCATTCATTTTATGCTGGTTCCCTCATCATCTCTTTAACGTCCTAGATATTATTTCAATTCAGATAGAACTCTCTAATGAGGAAATGTCTTTGGCACTGGATGAAATTGTAGGCAGAGGAGTGTACATCTCTGGAGCACTTGTATTCATCAGTAGCTGTATTAACCCTCTACTTTATGCTTTTGCTGCACGAAGATTTCAGGATCATCTGAGATTTGCCAAGATATCAAAGCTGTTTGAACAAATGAGTCAGACTGTAACAGAGGAAGACAAGAAAAAAAGTTTGGTTGTAACCAAACAAGAAGATACTTTAGTAAGCACAGAAGATCTCTAACAAGGACGTAGACTTAGTGTGATTCTGTGTCATTCCTTCAGTAGTCCTTTCTCCACATACTCTCAGTTTTGTTTATTAAGCAGTCCAGGTAAAGCTAGAGACAGGTAAAAGTTATTAGGATTTGTTTTGTGTGTTATAAAAGAATTGGCATTGACAGACTGGTTCAGTTCCTAAGTTAGTACCCACATCATGAAATTAGCACTATTTCACCGGTGCTGAGAAACTCAGCAAGGTGGCTAGAAGCTCAAAATATAAGGAATACAGCACTTTTACTCTCTATTAAAATTATTTGTGATTTCTAGAAAGTCTGTATGCAGAAAGCTGAAAAGGACTGTATGTGGAAAACAGAAGCTTTGAAAGTTTAAAATCAAGTTTTCCTTCAGAAAAAAAATTGTTAGATGCTCAAAAATCCTTATATAATCTAAAGTTTTAAGAGAGCATATTTAAATTCTTGGTATGGGTAAGAATGGTTTTAACGTAAATTAACGACAAACTTTGGGTAGATGGAAGATACAAAGTTATTTTTGTTGATTGCTTTATTTAGGTTTGAAAGTAATAATGGTTGTTCACACAGTCAAGCTCATTTACTGAATTAGCTATCTTATTAACTATGTGCTAATAGGTTTTTAACAAGTAAAAGGTGAAGTGTGACATGCCAAAAACAGGAGGTACAAGAATTCTGTGTTGTATGGCAAGCATAGTTACAGACTTCATGCTGTATTTGATATCAAATACATTGCATACTTTAGTGACAATTAAACTATTGATATATTAAATATCTGTACCATGAGCATCCTCAACAGGTTAGATTCAGTTAAGCTTCCAAGATATCTATTAAATTATGAAGGAATTGGATCAGGCTCTGGTGGGACAGAAGGAAAGATCCTTGATACTGTTTTTTATGTGTAAGAAAACTATGGTAGCAGTACAAAGTGTCTAATATCATAAGAACTTCACCTTGCAAATAAAAGCATTTTTTTCTTCTCTTGTAGAATAGAGTGGATTTTGCCATAAGAAACCAATACATTTAGTGCTTGCAAGGACCTTAGATTTGTGAATGTGTGCAAACTTACTGTGGAAAAACTGCATGGCATCAATCATTTGCTTTTGAAAGTTTTTTGATTTCAGTTTTGCCTAATATTTTTTATGCTTACTCTTGCTCATTTTTAAGTCAACAATTTGTAATAAGATAAAGATAACTACTGATTTCTAAGAAGTATATTGTAATTTCCTTTACATTGTTCCGGACAGCTGCAAAATAGCCATGTTGCTCATCTTTACAGAGAAATTACAAATACTGACTAGAACTTAATTTTCAAAATCTGATTATGTAACAACCAAGGATATTTAAGTTGTATTAATTTACTTTGTAAACTGAAATAAACATGGGGAGCTAAAATCCTTACCTGTTAATGGAAGAGTATTTCTCAAAACTTTGCATATGTATTTGTTATTCCTGCTTGTTGTAAAAAAGTCATTTTTTCTTCTCAGTAGGAAAAAAGTCCACACCACAGAGGACTTTCCATCAATAGGACTCCTTCACTAAAATTAAAGTAAATAAAACTTTAGCAAGACCTTGTTTGCAGCAAGGAGTAAGCAGCAGATTAAATCCCTCAGCTTCTACCCCATCCACCTACCACTCTTTTTTCCACCCCACTAATGACTCTAATTGCGATTAGTATATTCAATATAGCTATGTGGCATTATTTCACAATAAAAGTAGCAACTTTAGTTACCTACTGCATAAAAAAGTGAAGCTGTATTTCCCAATATGTTCTTGAGATGGGAGTCACTCAATATTCAACAACAACAGAGAACAGATGAGATAATAAGCACATGAGCACTGCAACTGAACTAGAGTTCTAGGCCACAAGGAGCCAAGGATTTCACAACTTACAGGTTGGGAAAAGACCCAGACAAACTTTAGTACAAGCTACCTGACCAGAATTTTCGTTTCTATCAGTCTGTGCCCTATGCCTAGCTATAATCCATCTTCTTATTAGGAATTGGGTCAAACCCCTAACCATCTCTGTGTGTGTATCATCTCTCTCATGAATGAAGCAGTATTTTTTTGTACCATTTGCTATTCAACAAGCCTTTTGGGAGCATAGTCTGCATGTTAAGTGCCTTATGCTATGCCTAACCCAGGCCAGACTAAAAAGGGATCAGAGGCCAGATATATAGTCTGTGCAATACTGCCTACTGCGGTGCTGTTTGGGTTTTTAAATCAATGGGTAAGGAACAGTGAGTCAGACTTTTTTTCTTTTTATCCTGTCACTCACAGACAAGTGAGCTTTGCTGCTCAGGCTGCATCCTGCTCAGCATCCAGGAATCTTAAAAAGGGAACTAGTAATATCCACAGATCAGTAAATACATTCTAGGGAATAATTAAGTGATTAGTTAAGGCAGTTTTGAATTGAACACTATTACTCCAAGGATTCAGAATCATTTACTCTTCCGCTAAAATTACAATACTTAGCATAGAGACCTAAACTACGTTAACCAAACAATGAGAATGTTTCTTACGGTCAACAGACCAAAAAGCATCACATTAGCTATATTCTACTTCTGTGCTTTGACAGTAGATAGCCTGAATTTTCTGCTTCAATATTCAGTTCTCACATTTTCTCCACTTCTTTTTACTCCCAACTGCAGTACTGAAGTACTTTTAAAACACATAGTCGATCAAGGAGCTAGAACCATCCTCTTATGTTCATATTAATGGCCTTGGACAGCTGTCTCCAGTAGTCACTCATCTTTAAGAACTGTTTCTTTTGAAGGCTCTTTAAGGAGTGGTAAAAGATGCTAAAACAGCAACCTTAACTCATTCCACTGTTCTACAGAGCAAATAGAGTTAATTCTTGCAAACATTGGCATGCACAGATAAAAACCCACTGATTTAATATTTTTGGCAACACAGCCATGGTATAACTGGGTCCATAAGAGTCAGCATAGAAGTATAAGATCATAACATGGTTGACTGCTTCTTCCTTTAACCAGGTATATATCAGGCCTATCAGTGTAGAAAGACTTACCACTTCATCTATGCTAACATGCTCTATCACAAAACTACAGGTATTCCGATAGGCCCATTCAGCCAATAGACAGTGGATATTCTCATCTCCTAAAGTACTGAATCCCAGCCAAACCTAAGACCTAGATATGGTCCAAAATGCTGCATCTTATGATAGTGATGCTTTATGCTGCTCATTGACTACATTACATATCTGTATTTTCTATTATATTGGAAGATTGATAGAAAGCAAAGACTTGATTGTTCAAGCTAGTTCAAAGCAGTGACTTGGAGGTGAGAGCAATGTTACTAGTAAGTCTTGAGACACTCAGACACTTCTGAGAAAAAAGAGGCTTCGTCTCATTTGAGTTCCTCTTATTTTTCTTACTTCCTAACTCTTCTGTCCTTGTTTGTGAAGCCTGTCTCTGTGGTTTCAGTGCTCAAGTATTTCTCATGACACAGCAAGGAAGAAGGCTGAGCTAGAAGAGGGCTGCTTCAGTCACCTGAGTCAAATCACCTCAGATTACACTGAAGTACAGGGAACATTATGTGGAATCAATGCAACACTGCTTAGAACACCGAGTACTAGGAGGTGACCAAATGGTTTGAATTTCTCATGTTTGTAAAAATTAATAATCTTCTAGCATCAGTCTCTAACATGAAAGTCTCACCCAGCCTGAAACTTGCTGTGAACATTCCATGGGTATACATCAGGAATTTATCATAGAATCATAGAATCATAGAATGTTTTGGGTTGGAAGGGACCCCTAGAGGTCATCTAGTCCAATCCCCCTGCAGGAGCAGGGACACCGCTAACTAGATCAGGCTGCTCAGAGCCCTGTCCAACCTGGCCTTGAATGTTTCCAGGGATGGGGCCTCCACCACCTCTCTGGGCAACCTGTTCCAGTGTTTTACCACCCTCATTGTAAAGAACTTCTTCCTTATATCTAGTCTAAACCTACCCTGGTTTAGTTTAAAACCATTACCCCTTGTCTTGTCACTGCTGGCCCTACTAAAAAGATTTTCCCCATCTTTCCTATAGGCCCCCTTTAGGTACTGAAAGGCCGCAAGAACGTCTCCCCACAGCCTTCTCTTCTCCAGGCTGAACAAGCCCAACTCCCTCAGCCTGTCCTCATAGGAGAGGTGCTCCAGCCCCCGGATCATTTTTGTGGCCCTCCTCTGGACCTGCTCCAACAGTTCCATGTCCTTCTTGTGCTGAGGGCTCCAGAGCTGGACGCAGTACTCCAGGTGCGGCCTCACCAGAGCAGAGTAGAGGGGCAGAATCACCTCCCTCGACCTGCTGGCCACGCTTCTTTTGATGCAGCCCAGAGTACGGTTGGCCTTCTGGGTTGCCAGTGCACGTTGCTGGCTCATGTCCAGCTTTTTATCCACCCGCACCCC
>NW_009260400.1:28574-46741 GCF_000687185.1 Egretta garzetta | reverse complement strand
TTTCTTCCCCCAGCCTGTACTGATACTGGGGGTTACCCCGACCCAGGTACATGACCTTGCACTTGGCCTTGTTGAACCTCATGAGGTTCACACAGGCCCACCTCTCTAGCCTGTCCAGGTCTCTCTGGATGACATCCCGTCCTTCTGGTGTGTCAACCGCACCACTCAGCTTGGTGTCATCCGCAAACTTGCTGAGGGTGCACTCGATCTCGCTAAGTCATTGATGAAAACATTAAACAGCACCAGTCCCAGCACGGACCCCTGAGGGACACCACTCGTCACCGGTCTCCATCCAGACATCGAGCCATTGACCACTACCCTCTGGACGCGACCATCCAGCCAGTTCCTTATCCACTGAACAGTCCACCCATCAAATCCATACCTCTCCAATTTAGAGAGAAGGACATTTACTGTAGTAGGATCATGCTACATAAAGTAATTTCATGGTGTATTAACAGGATTGAAGGAGAGCCTGAAGTATTTTTAGTTCATATATAGCCGATATACAAGAAGGATAAAAAAGAACACAAAGAAAAAGTATCAGTCTCACACCTTTTGTTCCTTGCTGACATCAGAAGTTTTCTGTAAGCATCATGATAATATAGTTATTACAGAGGTCTGGATTAAAGCCGTGGAGCTTTGTGGATATTTAGAGGCAATTTGGAATTTAAGAGGTAACACAAGGGAAATCACAGACATCCTTGTTTGCAGGCAGAAACAGGGCAACTGCATTATACTAAAGAAAACGTATAATTTTTTTTAACAAAATCAGCAGAACATT
Organism: Egretta garzetta; assembly: GCF_000687185.1. Classification (NCBI taxonomy): domain Eukaryota; kingdom Metazoa; phylum Chordata; class Aves; order Pelecaniformes; family Ardeidae; genus Egretta; species Egretta garzetta. Next base: position 45,960 of record NW_009260400.1, on the reverse strand, counting down.
GTCTAGGAAGAAGTAGAGCAAAAGTTAAGAGATATTTTAAAGACAGTTAAGACTGAAGTTATGGAACTCTTAGGTTTACTATTAGGACTAAAAGATTTGCATGCAGGACTTGGCTGAAAGGAATAAAAGAACCTGGAAGCTAACAGATGGCAAGAAGACTACGTAGGCATGCAAATTCTTTAACATTCAAGCAAGAGTCTGATCGATAGTAAATGTTATAGAAGATTATGAATTAGCGAATATTAATAATGATGAAGCTTTTCTCTGGCTTTATATCCTCCAACTCTTGTATTACTCCCTTTTCTGCATGTATAGGGAAAAGGGAACAGTAAGGAAAAATTCTTATTTGATTAGAGTCGAAAAGCAAGTAAAAAACAAGCCAGTTAAGATTATTAAGAAGAATATGGCCTTAGAATGAAATTGAGAAGTTCAGCTGCGAAAGCTGAGTATACAAAGAGAACAGGGAGGGAAGTGGTAACTACTCTGTTGTAAGGCAGTTTCAGGTTTTTGTAAATACTTTCTTGTCAGATCAGTTAATCACTGAAACAGTTCTTCATTAGAAAATTTCTCTGCTAGATCTGTACTGGTTGTTAATAAGTTAAACAAAAAAATCCAATAAAACACAGTTTAGAGAGACATAACCTTATCCTCCAAGAGGGTGAGGAGCTTACACTGCTCCTCTTTGCATTAAGAGTTGGGTGTGACCAGGGCTATGATGATGGCCACTAAGATTTCAGAAACTTTACAACACTGTTTACAGCACTAAGAAAATTCTTGCGCTGATAGGTATGGAGATAATAGAAATGCATGCTATTTGATTCCTTCATGCTTTCTTTCCCTTTAAATGAGTTATTTTAAAAGTCATGCTGGTGGTCCTTAGCAAGCACATTTTAAACTAGATTCATTTAAGTTGGAAGAAAGGTTCAGATCAAAAGAAAACTATTTTTATGAAGCATGTGCAGTCAGTGATTTAAGTGATGGAATTAGTGGGAAGAGTGCTATAAAGTCTTCCAGCACAAGGTTGAACAATCACAACTCTTAAGTTAAGAAGATTGTACATCTGCTACAACTGCAAAGTCCGCTTAATTTAATAGAAATCAGCTACCTGGACTGCATCTTGATTGCAAAGGTAACAGGTATACACTCCAGTTTTGGCTTCAATTGTGTGAGTATTAACAGTGCACAACTAAGTGCTTCACTATTTCCATTGACTATTAACTAGAAAACAGTGCTAACTGTAGTGAGATATCTAACAACATTAGTGTACTGTAATTATCCATAAAATGAAGTGTATGTCCAGATGGTCTTAGATCAGAGGATTAGTAGTTCGGACTGCTCTTAGTAGATCTTGGCAAAAAATCTGACTTTTCATTTTTGTCTAGCAGACCTGTCATGGTGTAGCACCTTACATAAAAAATGAAGGGCTAAAATATTTTGTTTTCACAGAATTATGAATTTGAAGCACCATTTATGGCCTGCCATTAACCTGGTTGTGTCACCATAAAAGTGACAATAAAAAAATAGCTATGTTAAGATCACTTCTAGTCATTGACACCATGCTATGGTAAGACATGGCATTGTAGGCAGTCTAAAAACATGTTGCAGATTCCGTACCTTAATTGTACTACATAACTTCAGCTGTTACTGTAATATTAACATTCACTGTATAATTCCCTATTGAACTTGGTCAGTAGTATCAGAAACTTAGAAGTCATGGACATTTTTTAAAACATTTTAGATGTCCATTATATTTAAAAATATAGTCATAAACCTTCAGCTATGCTGTAGAAGTGAGCATTATGTAGTTAAGGAAGCATTTAGCAGAGCAATTTTTTTTACATGCCTTGTTCTCTCCTGCCACCATGTGGCTCTTCCATTTAAAAGTTACGCCTATTTATAATACTCTTAAAGTCACTGGAACAACTGGGAAGGCACTCCATTAATTGTTTCAGTTGTGAACTGTAATTTAAGGTTCAGGTCATTGAGAGAAATGTTCACAAAAAACCACAACAGTATATTGAGCATCCAAGTCCTGTTCATTTCAGAGTGATCTAGTTGGTTCTTTTCTTACTCTTCAGGAACCCAAGCCCAAATTATTTCAAATTTTGAATAAATTAGGCAGGCTGACAATTTTTGACAGAGTATAATTACCTCATGCCCGTTTGTGAAAAGCCTATTTTTATTTTTTTTTTCAACAAAGCCATCAATAAGCATGTTGAGCTAGACCCTGACTCCTGATTTTGAGTAGCTCACACTTCCTTGCAGATGATAGTATTGATTTCTGGGCTCTTGATATGCAATGTTTCATTTCTGTATGTAATGCTTTTAGAGTCTGTCTATGAGCAAGGCTTGGCTTAATCCTCTTACATTTGTCACATTGAATGGCATTGCACTAATTGTTTAATCCTACTCTTTAAAAGATCAGAATCAGAAGAAACTGATTTTGCTGCAGCTCTCATAAGCACATCTAGGAAGAAGAGCTCATGAATTGAAGGATTCTACCCATGTCTTTCCTTAACTATCCATTCTACCCCAAGACTTGCATTGTATATTACACAGCCATTTTACATTACACACCTTACTTTGCTCTGCAATGAGTAAAGTAGCATGCAAATTGAAGATTTTCTTTCCCTGTGGGTACACTCAGGGCTCCTGTTGGTTGTTGGTATACAGGCAGGGCTGGTCTGAGAGTCAAGCCAGGAAGTCAAGCTGTATGTCAGGGACAGGATCAGGTCCACTGAGAGTACCCAGCATCAGATACAGCCCAGTGATCACCAAGCAGGACCACAGTGGTTAGTCAGGGCTGAGGTCAAGCCATGACATCAGTCCCCAGATCAGGGCCTGTATCAACAAGGCACCTGGCCAAGCACAAGCATGGCTATGGCAGAACTCAAAGCAGGCACTCCAACAACATAGCTCAGGTGGAAGATGAATGTCTAGGCCTGAGGTTATAAGGACTCCAGGACCTATAGGCAGGGTCTGTGTGGTGGTGAGCTCAGGTGGAGCTAATCAGGGTTGTTAAGGGCCATTAGTGCACTCGGGGACCTGATAGATTCTCAGCAGCAATGGAAACACCAAAAAACAGAACCAGGATAATGCAAATTATTCATTGAATAATGCCTGTAAGTCTCAGTTACCATTTTATGTAATGGCTTAATTGGGCAAATTTGTATAAAGACGGAGAGCCTCAAAGAAACAAATATGTTGGTTTTGCTTTTTAATATTTCAAGGTTGCCAGTTTTTCACTGATGTTTACATTCCTGGTAAATTTGGTATTACATCTGAAGAAGAATTTTAGTGTAAGAACTTCAGAGTCTTCTTCCTACATCTAACCCTTTTTCTTCCCTAAACTCGTCAAGTCTTATCACAGTTTCTCTGTAATAAAGTACCTCACAGGGAGGTATTTTGCTTCCTCTGAAATACAGAAAATTAAGTCTTAACTTTTCACCATTGGAAATACATGGAAATTCTATAAGAGAAGGAGCTAGAAAAGCATACGCTGTTCTGATCACAAAGATGTTATCACAAACTGCACTGAAAATTTCACCTGCTTTGCATCACTGAACTTCGACTGGAGTTAACCAGACGATTAAATAGCCCAACGTAACTGTTGGCTTGGCCATGTGATATGATCTTTCATTTCATTTAGATGAATGCCATTGGTTGAATAAAGTTAAATATTTAGTGTCCTGAGCGCAATAGCAAAAAAAAAAAAAAATGCTTGGCATGTGTTTAAAAACATAATGATGCATTTCCCAAGCATCAAATTCATACTGCATTAGCTATAAAGTACATGTTTCCTTGCTGGTATACAATTTACACACATAAATAGTTTTAGGCACACTGATAGTTTCACAGAGAAGTAGTGATGTTATTTTAATGTTTTAAATTACTGGGGTTGTCCATAAATATTAAGCTATGTCAAAGGGAATGACACTGCTTAGGAACCCACAGAGCATTTTCCTGCCTTTTTTACCAATAGGTGAGGGAGCTGCAGGAGGTGAGCAGGCCTCTAGCGCAAGCTGAACTGACAGCATGATCTGTTCTACACTTTCCTCACACACACATTCCACCTTACATTAGGGGACATAACACCTCTTTCTGTGCTTCAGCTCCTATTGTAGTTGCTTACTTCCTAAATGTTTACAACAGCTTGGAAACACCATTTCTGGAGGAGCTGGGACCCTGCCACCCCAGGCCAAGGAGCTGCCCGTGTGGCTTCACCCTGTGCCAGACCTCCCAGCTCTGCAGCTGTGAGTTTGATTTCAGGTGTACTCATTTCTAGCAATTTTTCAGCATGTTGGAGTAGCATAGTGAGACAGTGGCAAATAGATACATACCCAAGTGTCCCACTTTGCCATTACTTTTTGTCTGCCAAGGAAAAACCCTTCTGGTTTTCTACATTTACAGGCAAAATTAAACACACAGAGTGTGACATTGATGAGCATAGGAAATGAAGTTTCGTACTTTCAGTGTAAATATAGACTTACTTTTCAACTTTGCTGGTTTAGCCAAAACCACTTCTTTTTCTTTCTACTTCTTCCCCTTTCCGCATGCAAAGCAGTTCACCATCATTCCCGTTTAAGGAGAAGTATGATGGTGTATCTGATCCTCTGATGTGGAAACTTGCCTCAGATCATTATTTTTCTGTAAAGTGGACCACAAAAAAATGGAAACGCAATTTGATTTGTCTGAATCAGAAGATAAAGATTAGCCTCTTAAGCTAGCAACTTCCCACATTTTGATTAATATTATAATTCATTCAATTCTTTAAAGAACTCTATTAAAGGAATAGTAATTACTAAAAAATCCAGTGGCAGGAAAACCTAAGGATTTATCTCTTTCTATAACGTCATGAACTGTTTTGAACAGTTAATTATCTGTCTGTAAAATCTGTTTAAACACTAACTCTGGATGTGTAATTAATTATTACATGATAGCAAATAAACCAATACAGCATAAAAAATATTTCTTTTTTAAGGAAGGATTTTAACCTGTATAAAAAGAGGTTCAGGAAATGGAAAATTGCCTCTTTGCAGTGGTTAACAGAATTGAGGAGACTCCATTCAATCAACAAGAAAATAGGGGGATGTTATAGTAAGAAAGGCAATGAAAGTAAAGAAATATTTCTCTGCTGAATTTATAACTGGCCTATGGAAGCAAGTGTTCCTGGAAATAAGTAGTGTGGCAGGAATTTTAAAACGCTCTAATTTTATGACCAGTGGTTCAAGCTAAGGCAATGATACATAGTAACCCTATCTACTGCCTTAGGATACAAGCTGGGGGTCAGGAGGGCACCCCTTTTAATGCCCCAACATGACATGCATGTCAGAAGATTTTTGTTTGTGTTTCTTCTGAGTAGAATTCATATTCCTAGAAACTTTAGACGGTTGATGATTCTAGACAAAGAGTTCAATTCTGTGTTTAATATAAAACATTTCTGTAGAAATTCCATCATGCCTCAAAGTGCAAGACAAAGATACGGATGGATTACAGATACTGCCTTGATGACCTGCATGCAAGCAACAACCCCTCTGCACAACTGACAGAGGCTGTGCTATTTGTGATACTGGTCTGTGCTATCTGTTTACAGATAGGAAAATGGAAGGTGAAGGCTTCCCAAGGCTGCACGACAAGTGTCAGGTTAAGAGTTAGAAAAGTGTAATAATATGTTACCATAGTTAAGTATAGGTCTAACAAATTTATCAACATACAGCACAAGTAGGCAAAATACTTCAAAAATTTTATTATTAAAAGACTCTGCTGGCTTTTTATAGAATTGGTGTTTCAGGAAGGTAGACTTCTTAAACTAGTATGGAATTAAGCTTAGTAGGGTTTTGCCAGTGGCTTCCTGGATTGAGAATAAGGGAGAAATAACAACAGAGGAAAATATGTTAAAATAATAGATTAAAATTTTAGAACTAACATTCTAACAAATGTTAGAATTAACATTTTCTCAGAGTATAGTTAGAATGAACAGAGTTATATATATAAAGTATATATTAAGTATATAAATAATTGCCTTTACAGACAAAGCTTCCCACATCTTAATTAAAGCAGAAATTTTAGCTTTTGCTTGCAAATGTCTCTAAAGAAGTTTTAAACAAAAGCAAGGAATATGTAGTCACAAAGAAATCCCAACCAGCAATTTTTATCTGGAAAAATTGTTTTGCAGAAACTAAAAAAAAAAAGTAGTCTTCAGAGTTAACACCTTCTCTTTAGGTATTTGATTTCAACACGTCTCAGAGGTCAGACTGGAATACCAGGTTATTACTTCTTACTTTTACAGAGAAGATCATACATAAACAGTTGTTTATGTCCATCACATATAATCCTTCCTTTTAGAAATTACCCCAGAGGCTACCTTAAGATGCCTTAGAAGCCCACAGAACAAAAGGAGGGGTTTTTAATTCTAGTTCCAGACTAGAAATAAAAAAACATTGTAGACTCAGTCTCGTAACAAATTAGAATGCATTCTGAAGCCTAGCATTTTTCATTGAAAATACAAGCTTTAATTTTTAAAATTATTAACATATTAAAGACCTCTCTTGTACTGGCCCTGATTTTTGCTTTCTGAAAGTATATTTTCTGGTGTGCTGTGTCATGATCTCTTGTTTTAACATCAGACCTATAAAATTATGTTTCAAATTGGTTGTATATTTTCCATTTAGATGTAATGAGCACAATAATACAGGACAGATTTTTTGTAGATGAGTTTAATTTTGGCCAACTTTTACTTCAGAGAAGCCAAAGAAGAGGAAGGCTACATCTCTTATACATCCATCTAAAATGGATTTCCTTCTCAGTCTACAGCGTATTTATCTCAGGTATTACCTTAATTTCAGGTATTTATCGTGGGCAGCTTTCTTCAGGAGTTTAACCATTGTCTCCAAGTCAGACTGCCCCTTGCGAATCATTGCATTTAGAAAAAGAAATCCAATGGGAAGCTAGTTTTGCTGAGCTATTATTCATGCCTTTGGAGCTTGCCATTTTTCACAGTATGCTGATCTGGGCGGATGCTGCGGATGACACACAGCTCTTTCACTGAGCTTTCAGTCTTATGTAACATGCCTATCTCATCGCCTCCAGCATTTATTTCTTTTATAACCTACAATATTCACATATTCACTAGAATACGGAGAAGATGACACGTATTTAGAAACGATTTAATGATCTAATGAATCATCATTTTACCTTTTGCTCAATCAACACAAGGAATCAATCAGTGTACAATAATAGTCTGTGTATGCACGCATCTGTATACGTGCACATACACTATTGTATAGAGGGGGAGACTGTGTGTATAGAGAGTGTCATTGTTTTTTCACAAGATAAATAAATTGGTTTTCCTAAAGTTATAAGTCAATCAAATGTATATGTTATAAAAGCAAAGAAAATCCCTAATTGTGCAAGAAATTTGTTCCTGCATAACTCTTGTGTGCATTATTTACTCTCATTGACTTTAATGTGACCACTCCCAAGCTTAAAATTAAGTATGTGCTGAATTTTAGGTTTTCAGAGGACTCAGAGTATAAAAATCTTCCTAAACAAAGCTAGTTCCAAGGATTTTTTTCTTTTGGAAGAATTGTCTAAGATGTATTTTACTCTGCCTGATGATATTTCTGATATCTACAACAGTTTCTTCACACATGTAGTCCATTGCCATGTGTGTATGTGTTTGAAATATGAGATGCATCTACTATTTAAAGATATTTAAAAGTTGTAACTCCCAGAAGGAAATAATTTTGTATATTAAGCAAGAAGGTCACCTAGCCTGAACATGTGTGTATTGTACACAAGTTCCTGTTGGCTAGCAAAGTATCATAAAGTCAGCTTTTGTGTAGTAATAGCACATCATAAACTAGAGAAAGAACAGGTTGCAGACAGCTTCTGCAGAGCATGTGATGTGCTGCATGTTCACACCCTAGCACGCCCTGTAGTAGCTTGTTTGTATATCTATACCTATAGGCAGCAGAATCCTTGTTTCACCTTTTGCTCAAACTTCATTTAAGAGGTGTAAGCAGCCAGGATAGTAGAATTTTAAAAAATATTAATATTCAATTGGCTAAATTTAGTCTGAATACCATACAAAGCCTTCCTGACTGAGGTATATCAAAGTATATCTAAGTATATTAAAGAAGCAGGGAAATTTTTAGTATATAGCCAAGTCTCTATTAACAAGAAAATGATGAACAACTCTGAGAAATGAAAATTTGAAAATGCAGATTCTGATCTATTTGCATAATGTAAGGTTTTGAGATTAAAATTAAAACCCAACAGGCATAACAACATTTGCAATAAAAAACACAAGTGTACAAATCTAATAGTAGCTTCCACTTGAAAGCTTATAATACTTCAAATACTATAATAAAAAAGCAGTGCTGTGGAGCAAAATAGGAATTAATAATTTGGGAATTGAGGACGTTACAAATTTTACTTTACTCAAATTTTTGGGGGCATGATTTGGTTAACATGAATAGAAAAGACATGAGAATCTGAAGACAGAAGTTTGAAAAGTGCTTAAGAATATTAATAGCCCCTCTTCTATATACATAAATGATGGCAGTGGCACAGTTCTCACCATCTAACTTAAGGTATTAACTAAGGTCGTTAAGTTACAAAAGTGGCTCCCTATGACTTCAGGAGATTTCTTAAATTAAATTAAAAGCTTGATACTGCCAAAAAAGACTTCTGTCTTCCCTCTGCCCTCCTCCTGTAACTCTCTGCTCTTGGCTACGTGATCCCATTACTTACCTTGAGCCACCTCTGCAACTCATCTGACTGTAGATTGTTCAACCTGATAAAACAGCAAAAAATTATCCTTGCCCACCTTCCAAAGGCGTACATTTTTGCCAGGTTAGTGAGTTTAGTTGCCTGACCTTGAAATCAATCAGTTAAACTCCAGAGGCACCGCAAGAAAGATGTGGGAGAAAAGAAACAGAAACTGGAAAGGGGGGACAGAACTGGATGCCCTCCATCCAAGAACTGTTAATTTGGCTTGTCACTCTCTGGACTCAGTATTTAACCTGTAGAAAGAAGTAAATAGCTCCTGAAGCAACTTAGAGGAAGATCTTATTTGTCTATCAACTGTATAAAAACCCAAGGAGATTACTTTTCCAATTAAACTAAAGGTTTAACTTTATGTGGTATAAATACCCCACCTTCATCTTCCCTGTTCCGAATCCAACCTCCAGAGCAAGCTGGAAAATATTCTATGGCCCTCAATGACTTTTTTCCATTGTCAATCTTGTCTATTTGGCATGTCTCTCATCTTTCTGGTAACATTTTCTCCTCTCAGTACTGCTTTTGTTTACATTTCCAGGTGTGGGACTTTAAAAAAAAATTTTTTTTATTCATTCAATACTTATTTTGATGTTTCTTTCAGTGTGTGACTTTGTTTATAATTCTTCCCACTCTGTCATTTGTATTAACAATATAACTTTTGTTCTCATTATTACTCCTCTTCTAGCTATATAATTGTTTAGTGTTTGCATTCTTCTGAGGTTGCTTTGGCTACATCTGCTTGAATATTTTGCTCTGAATGCTATTGACTATTTGACAATATAGTCCTCTCTACAGTTGCTTACACTCTGTATAACTTCTAATTTGTTTTTTTTCCCAGTTATGTATTTTTTTCTATTTTAGTCTTGTTTTTCCAGAAAAAAAGTGCAGGAGGTTGTAACAGGGCAAGACATCACTAGCAAATAGGAAAAAAGCCTCAGGAAAAGTAGGAGACAACACTTTTCAACAAGCCAGACTTGTTCACTCATTTGTTTAATGCCTGTCAAATAGGCCGAGTCAGAGATTTGACTTTTTCACGGTGTTACGGATCTAGCCATATGTTGGGTTCTGAAGATGCTTCCACCAACCTAGAGATTTGAATTTCTCCAGTTCTGTAGCATCTTACCCCTGTAGCTCCATAAACAGGAGACCCCCTCAAACAAACAGCAGCATGTCCTCATGCCATAGACCACATAGCACAGGTACCTCAATTCAGATGTTGTGGGAAAGTGCTGGGACAGTAAGATGGAGGGTTTTGGGTTGGCACTGTGACTGAGAGGTGTCTGTCTTCCAGTGAGATGAGGGAAGAAAGGGGAAGCTGCAGCACTGCTCAGCCAATGTGTGGAAGGCTGGTTGTATGAGAACATGTGTTTGGAAGCACTTGTGTAAATCTCATTTTCAGTGCATGAAACTTAATAGGTCTGAAGTTTGCTTACAGATTTTTGTATTCCCGTGTTGCCTATCAGCTAAGCATTCTTTCTGATTTTACAGAAAGAAAATGTAGTAGATTAAGTAAATTCTTTTAGAACCACAGAATTTGGAAATAGAATCAAGACTTTCTGGTCTTATGGCAGCTCTTTTCCCATTAGATTGTCTTTCTCATGTACTTCATACTACTACACTGATACTATTGGTGTACTTGTTCTTTGTATCAGTATGTTCTCTTTACATATCTCTCCTGACAGTTATAATTTACATGATGATTTTTAAACTTTTGGCTTTTGCTATACCCATATTCTAGTTTCCTCTCTCCCTCGTTTCCTTAGAAATCTTTCAGTCATTCATGTCCCCCCTGTTAGATGTTTTACAGCACCTTTGTCATACTGGTGCTAAAAGAAGGAAGCTCACAATGTAAAATATTGGAAGATGGATAAAAAAGATTGGTTTGAGCTATTGTATCAGTGAGGCATTAATGTAAGTCCTGATAGGCCTGTGTCTTGTAAAACTATCCCACAAATTTTCCTTCTGTCATAACTTGAACTTGAAAATGAAAGCAGCCTCGCATAGTATTTGACAGCAGAGGCTATACTATGACACAGAGCTCAGTATTTTTTGCGTCTGTTTTGTTGCATTTCATCCTCATAAATACAGGACATGGTGCACAAATTGAATAGTCTTCCTAACTACAAAATGAATCTGCTTTGTGGCTGTCTGCGCACCGTCCTTTAACACCGTGTGAGCTACTACTGCAATAATAAAGTTATCTGTGAACTATGTCTCAACCTATTGCTGAGTAGACCATAGCATAAGTTGTTTTGGAAAAGTTATGGAAGCCTTCATGTCTATTGACCCTGTAGATCCCTGGCATACTAAGACAGGAATTCCAATGAATCTCCTAACAAGCTGTTTATCAAGGTATTATTCACATAGCAAGCAATAAAGAGTTACCTTCTCTTCTGGGCCAATGTTTTTCTGGGCCAATGTACATAGGTTGTGCTTCCATTGTTAATCATTAACATAGCAGTGCTAGAATAATTGTTTTGATCTAGTAACATTCAGAGGAGTTTTAATTTACTAACCTGCCAGCCTCTGCAGGTCTATAGATTCTCCTGAAAATATGCTGAGGAGCAGCCCTTTTCCACTGTGTGTGTGTGTATGTGCATGCACAGAAAATATATTAGAAATCAGGAATAACTGTGTTTCAGCTTGTAAAATTCAGGGATTAGTGGTTTTCTTTCTTGTACAGTACAATACAGAATCAGATTAGTTTATTATGGTGAAGCTTAGTCGATCTGATAGAGTTTGGTCTATTACATTTCCTTTTCTGTTTCACAGATGACTGAATTTTTCCCTTGGGATATGGAGTGAGGACTGAAGTAAGAGAGCTGGCTTTGGTCTTTCAACTCCTTTCCCAAAGTAAGGCACATAAAAGTAAAATTTACTCTATCTCACTAACAGCTTTAAGGAAAGAACAACTTTGCTTCTAAATTTAGTTAAAATCAGTATGAATCTAAAAAACTAAAGGGTGAATTGTGCACAGCACTACCACGAATATAAATTTAATTAGGCAACTTTGCTCCTGGCACATGGGTATTACTGAATACAACCACAGTATCAAACAGAAGATGTAGAGCAATAGCCAGCTTTCTGCCTCATGTTCTTGCAGTAGCTGTAGCAAACTAATTTAGTGAAAGAAATAAGAAACAACAGAGAGCAACAAGTCTAGTTATTTGCATACTTAGTAGATTTCCCGAAGCTGGAAGTAAACCATGTTTATGGTATCAAAATTCCCTGCATGCAGTCTTTCTCTCCACTGTTAACAGGCAGTTTACTGTAAGTTCCGAAGTAAAAACATATCTTGAGGTTGGATTTTCAATTGAATACTGATTAATTTGAGCAGGGTTTTCTAGGTCTAAGGGATAGTGTGAAAGGCAGGTTTTTTGCATAAATAGGTAAACAAGCAGCAAAACCTGACATCTAGCTGGAAATACTGGGATGACAGGTGAAAACAACTGTGGAAGACCAACCTGATTGAGGCCTGTAAATGTAAGGATGAGGTGGGGGCAAAAAAGAAAGATGTTAGCAGAACATCTGACTGATTTTAACAGCATTTTTGAAAGATTTAATTTAAAACATAATATGTGTATGCCTTGTGTATAAATTTGTTTTGCATGCATTCTGGTTAGTTTTGGTAGCGTTCTGGTTATTGCCAAAGGAAGAGCTGATTGTGCACAGCCGGTCTGCAGAAATGTTTAAGAAATCCGGAATTTGGACCATGAATGCACACTTTTTTCTCTTAATGACAGTTTACAAAGTTTGCTTAGCTTGTACCTCTATCCTCATGCCTGGTCCTTGGTGGTGATAGTACAACTGAGAGCCTACGTGGTTAAGCAGATCAGGGAAATTATCTGTGTTAAAAATAGCCCTTTTTCTTAGGCTTATCTTAACCCTCAGTATTCTAAGAAAAAGGGTTATTTTTAACACAGATCAGTTGATATGTTTCATCATGCAGCCCCACGTGCTTTGTATGAACCATTGTACCAAACCCCAGAATGGGGCAGGGAACACTCTAAACAGACTTTGCTACAGAAAACACAGCGTATCAAGACAGCCCCTTCCTTCAAGCATTTGAAAAGTAAATTCTTGTTTTCACATTTTTTCAGTGTGGAAATGTGCTTTATTGTTCCTATGGAAGCCACCAGAGAGTAGCAAGTATTTCAAGAGTGGTCAGTCATAAATGTAACTGGTAAATTAACATCAAGATGATCCGTCAGGTAATTATAGTAAAAGAAGCAGAACTGGGACACTACTTGCCTGATTTTCTTACAGATACATTCTGTTTGTTTTCTTGGTGTAATTGCATTAGACAGCACACATTTTCGGGTGTAGTTCTACAGGTTATTTATTTTTGGCGACCTTCAAATTTATATCTGTTCCATTCACAGGTTTAAGCAAGTGCTTAATCATCATCACAAACAACAGTTCACCAGTTTGAAAGGCAAGAGGTAAGAACAAATCATTGCTAGTGAGAAAGTTTCTCTCATTGGAAATTTTGTCAGTCAGTTTTAAAATAGGAAGTAGATTACAATCTGGTTTGTGTCGCTAAAATTTTTTCTTAGATATTGCTTATACTTAAGTGTTCTTGCTGAAAAAAAATATGTCTGAACTGGCCCTTTGATGTTCAGCATCAGCAGAAAGATGGAGCTTAAAGGATGTGGAAGTTAAATCTAGCCTGGACTATTACAGATTATGTTTTATTTCCTCTGTAGACAGATGCAGCCTTTAAGAATGTAATTTTACGCCCTTTAAAATAACTTTCTTATTTAGGTCTCCAGGGGAGGATCAAAAGTATATATGATAAAGCTAAGTTACATTGTATTCTTTTGATAGTGAAGGCTACCTGTGTACACTAACCAAGCTTTGCCATAGCTGGGAGGCAGGATTTTACTGTATTATAGTAAGAACAATGCTAATGGCTGCAGTCACAGTATGCATTATCTTACCCCTCTGCTGTAACCCCTCACCTTCATTGGGGAAGAAGGGGAGAAGAATGGACATGACATGCCGTTTTACTAGGGGTAAAGTGCAAATAAGAAAAAAATGTAAAAATGGAAATTTAACATTGCTAAATAAAAAAAAAGGACACAAGCTCATTTGTTTGCTGTTCCAGACCACACAGTTCTGGTGGGTGAACTCTTGCATTGCCCAAATTAGCAGGATGCAAAACCTTGGTAACACCACTCTGTAAAAGAGACTTTTGAACAGTTTTATGTTCTGTGATCCCATTTGCATCCCACAATTTCCTGAGACTCTAGATATGTAATAAATTCATTTCTCAGATCTTGTGGTACACTTCCCTAGCACTTCCTTCCTCTTGAGAATATCCCAGCCTACCAGCCTGGGATATCAAGAAAAAAGAAAAACAAAGCGATGACAATGGAAATATTCTTTAACTTAGCACAAATACTTTTGAAATTATTAATGATTGTGGATTTATGGGACATTATTTCAGATCATAATGAAATTATCTAAAAATGAGAAGCTTTTGTTGCCCCAAAGCAATTTTGCATTATGGATGAGAGAGTTAACAGCCTCAGGCTGCACTGAAATTTCAGAAGCTCAAAAAAAATTCTTTTAGAGGTTCCCTGTATTTTTTATAGAAGTGTAAAATCTTGCAAATTTGGTTTCCCACTTTTGTAGTATCTCTTTGGTCCACTGTTTTGATCTCTTGAAAATGTGTCTCAGAGTAATAAGAAACCTTCATCTTTTTGTTAAAGGGATCACAAGCTTTGCAGTCAATGTGACTGAACATACCAAACATATTTGCATGCTGACAGGTGGGGTAGCTGTCCTCCCCTTGGGGCAGGGATGGTGGATGGTAGGTTGTAAGTAAAAACATTGCTGTGAGTAATTGCTGCTGGGAAGAGCTGGCTTCAACAGTAGTTTTAGCCAAGCTAGCAATAAAGCTGGCTCTTCCCTTTGTGTCAAATTAGGATAAAAATTAAGAGAATCAGTTGAAAAATCTTTTGTCAGAATCCTAATTGACTGAACAAAATGGTTGGAGCTTTTGAGAATTTAAAGTTTCGGGTCACCAGAGGAATTATGAAGTGGATACTTTAAATACAGCTTTCCTTTTTCACTGTGATGATCACTAGTTTTTACATGTGAACTAGTGCATATGGCCATAAAATGAGAAGAAAATTACTTGGTTCTGTTCTTAGCTTTGCCACAGGACTTAGTTTAATGGTCTCATCCAGCCTAGCTTCAGCTGGCTCACGAGATCTCTAGACCTGTGTATCTGCTCAGAGGATGACTGCTCGGATTCAGGAGCAGGGACACTTTTTGCTTTGGATGATTGCAGTTGTTCCTACCCATATTCTCCACCTTGATCGTCTTCAGGGATGCTGCAGCCATTCACACAGCGGTTGCTGAATTTTTGCATGTTTTTTGACACATTTTTCTGTATTTTACAGCCTGCCATGTTAAAGAACACCAAAACCTGTTGTATATTTCCTCAGTGTGTTGGATTGTAAATTGCAGCAGTACAGCTGCTTCACAAGCTTCACAGATGCTTCACAAGCAACTGTGCTGAACCTCTACAAAGAAAATAGAGGCAGTGTGCACATCAAGCTTAGCCTCTTTGTTAGAATTGCAAAGCCACTCTCAGATCACCTCCTAGAGTGCAGTTTGTAGCAAGGTGTTCTAAAACTATGGTAGATCAGGGGCTGATGCATAGGCAGCTGAACATCTATGCAACAGAAATGAGGTAGGAGTACAGTATTTTCATCAGCACCCTAAGCTCATGCATCCCTCTATTTATTTGCCTTCTGGTAATTCAGTTAGCTTCAGGTGTCTCATCTGTGACATGGGCATAGGAAAGCAACATGCCTAAAGTATTTTGATTAGAAAACAACACCAGTTCTGCATACTCATATTTAAAAGTATGTGGGTCCCAATAAATTTAATAGCAGGTATAAACACAGTAATATAAAGACATTTGAATGGTCAGAACTTGTAAGTGATGCTATTTTTATCTCAGTTTAGAAGAGAAAATTAGACAGGTCATCCTGATTCTGTGATGCTGAGTTTCATTCTCTCATTGTCACACTAATGTAGTACTGGAGTAATATAAGTATTAGTGGGATGTTCAAAGCAAAGAAAATTCCGCTCTCTACTTTACATAGCTGATATTTTTTCCTAAGCAAATAGTGACATTTCACATACAGCACTAAAAGACAAGATCCTTATCCTTTCAGCAGTCCAGTTCCACAGCAATTTAAGATGACCAGGATGATCTCTGTAGCTCCATCCCTCCCATCCCCCACTGTACACATCCTCTCCTCATCAACCACCTTTCACTACCTGATTTGGGGATTATATTTGCTCTTATCTGACCCTGTCAGAGTCAACTGAGTCAGATTTTCCCACATTTTTATCACTGACTTGGCCATTCTTACTGTAAATATCCAAGTCATCTTTTTATATAACAGTAGTTTTCTGGAGAAAGAAAAGTTTCAATTATTGGTATTAAAGCAGTTTTCAGTCATGAAGCAGTCTGCTAAGTGGAAAGGGAACTTCCAGGAGCTGTCCAGATGTAGAAAGGGAAGCTCAGGGACCAGTCTGTGGCTCTTTTCTTATAATATGTAAGAAATACATAAATTTCTTCAACTTTGAGTGTTGACCTCTGTTAAAGCCAATCAATTATTACAAGCTTTTTGAAAGAATATTATGAAAAATATTTTTTTACTAAAGCAGTTTTGTAGAAAGAACTGTTCTAAACTAACTCTATGTAAAAACAAAGTAAAAAATAAATTATAGAAGGCTTGTAGATTTTTGAAAAATGGCTTTGATAGAATTACGTAGACTTATTTTTTCCAGTTTGTATTTTAATGAAAAAAAACTCAATTGTTTTGTTTTTCTACTTGCATGTACATTTTAGTTTGGAGAAAAAAAGCTCTTCTGACAATATTGGATCAATCTTCTGATGAAAGTGGCAGCTTTTTGGAAAAAGGCAAACCCAAGGTTTTTCTTGCCTGCAGTCATTAAAAATCCCCGATTCCCTATGAAAGAAGAATGTCAATCCAGGTGTCGTTGCCAAATTCTAGTATGATAATTTCCTACCTAAATTCTCCCCTCTAATTTCGATTAGACAAGGTTTACTCCACTTTCTATGTTAAGAAGTCTGTGTTACTGGTTCCCTCCCTTCAGGCAGCTGGCTTACACTTCAAGGGTGACCGCATTTCAGTGTGGCACAGGCAGATCCTGTAAACAGTGTGTACCTTGTAATTGCTTTGTAAAACTTCCTCTGTGTCTGGACTGTAGAAATGAAAAGCAATGGAAAGGTGAGATCATGCTATTATGAGCAGACAGTAGCACGGAAATAGAGGCTAGTAAGACATGATATATATTCATATATCACATGATAATATTCAGTATTCAGTAGTATGATAGTATTCAGTATCCCAGATATGACAAGGTAACAGAAATACACTGAAAGGCAACAAAAGCCTAATAAAGAGCAGCTAATATTCAGACACCTTAACTTGCAGGAGATGATCATCAAAACCTAAAAGTCAGTTCCAACAAGTTTTGACTAGTGAACTATCTGGCTAGTTGGAAAGGAGATAATAAAATCTAGACAGCTCAATCTTCTCTGTCCCTACAC
>NW_009260400.1:4767-28556 GCF_000687185.1 Egretta garzetta | reverse complement strand
CTACACGAGGACTTACCTGCTGATGGGAAACGTCAGTTGTCTTACAAAGGTATTGTGATCGACAATCCCTGGACAGAACAAAAATAATGGAATATACGAAGTAAAATGAAAGCAGTTTTGCCACAGATCCCTTTGATCCACTCTGACTAGCGATCACTGTTTGCTGTCATATGAGGGTCTAATCTGAGTTGAGGCTTTGCCTCTGGGTTTTTGTCGAGCTGCTCTCTTCTTGATCCAGCAAACGATGTAGCTACTTCCCTTTAATGTTCATGGGAAAGCTGCAGTCCTAAGTGAAGGAGTAGAAAATAATTCTTTTCAGTGTCCCTGAATTCTAGCATTGTGTGTCAAGAATAGCACAGCATTTTCAGGGTGTGTCCTTTCCTTCTTGTCTTCACTTCCTTCATATTCTTGCAGTCACTAGGAAAAAGCTCTTAATGCCTAGGTATGTTGGATCTGAGCATTTTCTGATTAGTACATTCCTGACAAGCTTGTCAGGCTTGGTGCTGTGTCTGTAACTCCTATGACACTGTCAGCATATCATTAGCCAGTCACCTTGCACAGCGGATTTGCAGCAGGTATCAGTTATTTGTGCACAGAAACAGAATATTATGCTTTATTATGCTTGTCTTTACTGGCTGAACCACATCTGTGGAGAGTTGTAGGCTAGCTCACACTGTTGCTGCCCAGTGAGTACTGCTTTTATGAATAAAAAAGATTTTATTATCCTAAATAGGAATCTTTCAATAATAGGAAGTTTTATTTTAATTGTTGGTTTCTAATAAAGATTTTCCATTGCTAAAAGAATTTCTCTGTTAAACTGGAATGGCTAAAGAAAGGCTCTCTATTTTTTTCATTATTCTAGGTGTCAATTTCAGAGCATTTCTCTGAGTTACTCTTCATGCTTACAAAACTGGTCCTGGTGAAAGAAAACATAACCTGTTTTTCAGATGGAGAAGACTGAGGTACAGATGTTTACTGCTGTACCCAAGGCTCCATAGAAGAATTAAGTGGCAGAGCAAATGAAACAGATTTCTTGACAGCTCTTAAATTTTAATGGTTAGAGGATTTTTTCCTATTATATCTTCCTGCTAGTTTATGGCTGATTCTTAAGGGAACATGGCCAATAACAGAGGTTGAATCTCAACTGCTTTATCAGCTTTCCAGAATGTATTGTGGCAGCTGACCTTTTTAGTGAGTTTGCAAAACTCTCCAAACCAAAGGAAGGCAGCTGAGGAAAGACCTCAGAGTTGATAGAACACTCTCTGTGTTCCAGCCTTACCATATGTTTAAATGTGAAACTCATTATGTGCAACATAAGCTTTTAGGGAGAAAAACGGTCATATAAGAACTTTGGGAGCATTCCAATGTTGGGAAAAGAAGAGTCCCTTTTACATTTTTATTGTTTTCTACAAGTAATGAATTTAAAGCTTTGAATTTTCTAACACTAAGTTTAAAAAAGAAAAAAAGAAAAGCAATATTTCTGTCAAAAGCAAAATTTGGAAGACAGCATTTTTGGGGTGTGATGAGCCATTAGTTGAGAAATTAACCAGGAAAAAAGGCAAAATGTAAGGTATGCTGAGATAGTAGAGTATGGCTTCTAACTTTGTTGAAGTGTGGATGAACATACAGACTGGGTTATGGGGAATTTTGAAAAGCAATCTGTATTACATTCAGTTATACTGGGTAATCCTCTGAGAGTTCTTTTTTACATCACAGACTTAATATGGAAGAATCTCAGAAGAAGATCAGGACCAAATAAATAAATATAACTCCAATTAACATAACAGAAGGCCTATCTATGTGTACACACAGCTGCTCTATCAGGGTTCAGGGTTCTAAATCATCAACAGGAAGACCACAAGGGTAATTACAAAGTAATTCAGTTCTTACCCGTAACAAAGGACCAAATATCACACTTGATTACACTAATCTTATTATACTCAAAAAGGCATATAGATGAGTACTTTGGATTGTGACTATCTCTCTTCTTCTGTACTTACCAGTGTTGTCTAGAGAATCTGAAATCACCTGGAAGCTTTTTCCTATACAGCTCAATTAAAATCTAGAGATTAGCTGTGATGGACGATAACTCTGCTGTTATCAAAGCATCGAGCAGCAGTGCCTTCCTATTAAATGGCTTTGTCTCTGATTACTGCACCATCAACTCCCTGGGTACCCGGAGGGCTTATTCCCCTACCACCAGTACAGGAAATAGCTCTGTCCTTGGGCCAGTGAAGGCAAAGATAAAGGGGTCTTACTACCCCCTTTGTAAGAAAAGAGGGGAGTAAGACAGGAAGAAAGGTAAAAGTAGTTAGGATGCCTTTCTGGTTTAAGAAGCTCAAAGGCAAACTGAGTGATACCTGTACCTGGGGTATATGCAGATTGTCTTATTTCCTTCCTTTCCTAGTCAGAGAAGGGGAATTTGCATTAATCCATTCTGTAATTTCACAGAAGTTCAAGGAAACTTCAGGTGAAGACTGTCACATAAAATATATTCCCCCATATAGCTTGCTCAGAACTGCACAGTGTAAATACAATACAGTAACGCATTTAGAGTAGCAGGTTTTCTATAGTAGCAAGAGAGTTTAGAGAGTCTGAGGATTGCTTTCTATGACATAGAGAGTATTGGTGGCTCATGACATGTTTGACATACAGAAACAAAATAAGGATTATGCTGGCCTCATCATGAGAGCTAACTTTGGGTCTGAAACAGCTGATATATTTAATGATGTCCCTCTCTTTACCTTCCAAGTCCAAAAAACTGGTTCTTTGTCTTTTGTTTATACATTCCAAACATGTAAACAAAAGCCAAGATTTATAAAAGGTTCCCCAAAGTAGAGTTACTGACTTTGCGCTTCCAAGGTTGGCCTCAACTACAAGCAAAGTCAGTGACTGCTTTTGATTCCCTGTACCCTGATGCTTCAATGACCTCTCTAGAAGAGGAAGCTTAAAGTTTAGGAAACTAAAAGATACATTACTCTCACTGAAAGCTCATCCCTATGAAGCCTTAATTTTAACTTTTTTTATGGCTTATTATTTATTTCAGTGTCTGAGTGCCTGTGACAGAAGTTCCCCAAGACTTACCCTGAAATTTACTTGGCTCACTCACAGAAGAGAAGGCAGAAAAATAATCTGATGTTTTCACCACAAAATGTAGAAGTCATCTTTACTCAACAAATTTTATTCTCATGTGACAACATGATCAAGTCATTTGAGCCTGCTGGAAATAATCAGATTGATTGTTACTCCTGACCTCTGAGAGCTCCTAAAAATGATCCTGAGCAGAGCTACATATGAACTAAAACCAGAAATACTGGGTAAACCAGTTACACTGGTACAACTGTGCCAGGTGATGAATTCTGGTAATCTCCTACCTCACAAGAGAACAGCACCAGTTGTACATCTGAAGATTATTTTTCTATACCTTGTAAGTATAAGTTTCAGTTTCATTCCTAATCCAGAACATTATACTGAAATTACAGTTCTGTTATATTTTGGAAGAAAAAATATTTGAGGAAAATAGATGTGCATGTTAATTGCTCTTTGAATTAATTGTTAGTTGAGTGGCACTCTTCAGAGATTATTGCATATAATCGTTCTTATGGATTTTAATAATGGAAAAATTATAGAATGGTATAGGTTGGGGGGGACCTCTGGAGGTCTGTGGTACAATCAAGTTATACAGGGATTGTCCAAGAGAGATATTAATATCTCCAACACAGAGATTTCACAGCCTCTCTGGGTCCATGTCGGACATTTGACCACCTCATGGTGAAAAATACATCTCCTAATACATCATCAGAATGTCCTTTTCTGCAGCCTGTGCCTCTGTCCTTTTATTCATTCTGCAAGAGGAGTCTGATTCTGTCATCTCTATACTTTTACCCTTTACAGTTTATTTACAAAAATTCAACATCCTCATAGCTTGAGATAAGGAATACCTCAGACACATTTCATCCAAACAGTGAGTGTACATTTATGATAATTTTACCTGTTACCATTAAGATTAATGCACATTGTAAATATTTTCTGGTTTCAACAATAAGAAGTCAGTGGTAATGTCTAACACAAGATGATAATTTCTTGTTTTCCGAAATTGAAGAGCTTGGTTATTATAATATTTATTTTTAAAGAAGAGCATTGCCCCCAGACTGTAACTGCAAAGCAGTTAATATTTTTTCATTTTATTTTGAATACAGTATTTAATGTTACCAGGGAAGATAGTAACTGTGCATCACCTGGGGCCTCTACCCACACCTCTTGCCAATTGGTCCAGGAGCCCTATTTCCGCTCAGGCCTGAGCTCCCTGTCAAGGAGTAGCAGGAGTGGGGCTGCTCCATGTGTTTGGGAGGGGGCAGAATCTGTGGTGGCGTGGGTGGTTATTGCACAGGCTGCCCCTTTACTGGGCAAGGGGTAGTTCTGCAGTAACTGACTTGGGTGTGTAGAGGTCACGATCCTTCAACAGTCCCAGATGCATCAAGTCAACAGCCAGGGTCTATTCTGGGAGTCCCAGTTAGCAGCAGGAGGAGGTGGGGCCAGAGATCACACTGGAGAGAGACAAGCTACCTATAACACAGGTACATGTATGGCATGGCTAAGGAAAGGACTTGGGGGCCCAGGGCTGAGCTGAGATGGACTCTTGGGCCTGTAGGCGTGTTATGTGGATTGAAGCCCCAGCTGAGCTGAGTCTGGTCACCTAAAGGCTACAGTTTACTTGGTGCTGGCAGTGAATGTAGTATAGGCAGGAAGTAAGAAAGCCTTTCTGAAGTACCTTGCCATAGTTAAAATCCTGAATGAGTAAAATGGTAGGCAGATCAAAATGTTCTAACAAAAGTGGAGCCTATATGATAAGAATCAGATTGGGATTATTGTCTGTGAAATCTGTATACTTGGTTTTGATCTTCTTTCTAGTATAATATTCTCTATTGGTAATCCATTAAATGAGGAAAGATTGCTGTGTGAATAGCTCACAGTGCTGCAGTTTTTGCACTAAGAAGCAGGAATAAATGTTCTGACCTGAAACATAAGATTTCTTACACTGGCTGCTTTCCTATGTGCTGCTTCATCCTGCTCACAAATGCAATATTCTTCCTTTGGGGGGGAAGCATCAGCCACTCCAGTGCAGATGAATATGTAAAAGAATAGCAACAGGACTAATTTACTACCCGGTCTCTGAATGTAGATAGCTGAGAGGTCAGTTACTCTTTTTGCAATTTCATTTTCTACAGGATGATGTTCACCATCGTGTTGCCCACCTCCCATGGTCAGATACTGTTTCACTAACTATTTCTGACACAGTATCACCAGTTAACTCCTAATAGGGTACAATTAGAAGGTAAGCAACTGGGGCTTGTCATTCCTAGCAGCAAGCTCAATTTTGATCTTTAAGGCATACTTTAAGCATCCATCTCTTCACCAAAAGTCTCCTAAAGATTTCAAAAGGTAGTCTAGCTAGTCTTGTGACTTTGGCACCTCCAGTACCTAGCTCCTCTGAGTAAATGAAAGAGCTGGAAAGGGTTGCATAGTGTACTAGCTTTCCTGTGAGCAATTGCTCTATTTGCTAAGGTGTTGTTGTAGGTTCACTAATTGTAGACTTTTGCACTTGTGAATGGAACAGGAATTCTTAGACTTTCACATTAGAATATGTGATATCTTGGAAATCTTGCATCTATTTAGTATGGGAAATTTGTGCATCTTTGAGGTATGAATACATAAGGTCCAAGATAAATATAGATGTCCAGTCTATTTTTTCTTCCCCTTACATACTGCACTTGGGACAAAGCAAACACCCTGTGGCTATTTATTTATCCTTTGCTTTGGTTTTATGCACTTCCTGTAAGCCATTACCAGAATGTAAATATTTGGGTTTCAAATCAACTTTTATGTCACAGAGGTCAATGTTACTGGCTTATTATCTTTCTGCTGTCTTTCTTCATCCTTGTTCATAGGCCAGCATGCGGCCAAGAGCATCCTGGACAGCATTGTGCAAGGTAGGAGCAGGTACATGTTGCAAGTGCAGCACGAAGTTATAGCCTAGGGTAGCTCCTATGGTGAACCACTAGAGGCTGCTCAATAAACGTAGCCCACAGCCTCACCCCTTGAGGAGGGTGGATGACATCATGTGTATGACTGAAGAAAAACATTACTAGAGCTGTTCCCTAAAAGACAATACATTCTTCCTGGTTGGAATGGTGAGGAGTTACAAGAATAGAAGTAAAAAAAAGTAGAGATTTCCCTTTCTGATTTCTAGGTAATTTTATTTGCTGCTGATAAGTGTTAACAGTGGAAGACAAGATCTTGCTGACTGATGCTATTTTTATTATACGTAGGCCATTCTGCTTGATTAAATTGAGGGGAGAATAAAAAAATGTATGCACAGGAACAAGTTAAACTCCAGCAAAAACACCAAGGGATTCATCCTTGGCCATCCTTCTGAATAGCTGCCTGAGTGGAAAAAGTGTGTGTATACTTACATAATACACTTTAAATATGTGTGCATATATAAATATATATGCATGTTGTTGAGGAAAGGATTCCTAAAAAATCCATTGATTCTTCTGTCCTCTTGTTTCCATCACCCACTGGAGTTTCTCGTTAAGCTCAGATGAGAAAAATAAAATTGTTTTCTGTTCCCTGGAACTGCTGTCTCTTCAGTGGCTCTACCAACAGAATACTTTATTTTGATGTTTAATAAGGTCATACAGGAAGTAAACCCTGAATCCCTAAGCTTCAAAAACTTTATCTAGGACCTTTTCAGCTAAGAAAAACAAAAACTATATAGAAATTATGAGTTCTGATAACCAGAATGAACTAAATTGCATTTACCAGACTCTAGAGACAGATTCAAAGGAAGAAGAGGTGGGAAAGCATCAGAAGCAAATGTGGGCTCTAGAATGACCTCCCAAAATGGACGTAATTTTAAGTTCTGACACTTCCATCAGTAAATCCAGTATTGTGGAGCTGAAGGGACAGTAGAGTCAGAAGCTTACTAGCAACTCAGTGCTGATTCACCGGAGGTGTTAAATGTTGCATTAGCTAAGCAACAACAATTGAGAAAGAAGCTGTTTCCTGGAGATTAACAGGTGATGGGGAAGGCTGGATGGCCTGAGGCTGCTTTTGGTATTAAAAGGTGGGATGGAGAGCAAAAAAGCTGGCTGCATGCTATTTATTGAGTGAAGCTGTTTAACAAATAGGGCAAGGTTGTTTCTAAAATTACTATTCCAGCCATCAGATTAGAGTCCCTTCTTGAAAACCTGAATCACTTCATAGCAGACTAAAATTGTACTTAAAGAAAGCAACTGCTCAAAAGGGTGTGTCTGTGCATACTGCTATAGGTGCAGGTTCAGAGCTACCTAAAGAGAACACTCAAAATACATATGCTTATGCATCTGATATGTTGAAATGATCTGTCCTTCATGCCATCAGGTTTCTGTGATATTCTGGGAAACAAACACTGACATTCTTGTCCAAGATCAGTTTGTCTCATACATCAATGGTATGAAAAGTTTAAGGATAGTGCTGTAACATTCTTTTTCCTGAGCTGTTACAGCTGTGCTTTAGCAATCACTCCAAAAAGATTTGAAAAATGTAAAATTCCAACAGTAATTTGGAAGACTCAGAGGCTGAAATAGTTGCTGTGGATACTTTAAAATGCTGCTAAGTAGCTATGAGTGCATGACCCATTAACCAGCAAGAGTTTTACTGCTTACTGTTTAATCTCATTCTATTGCTTTGTCTCCTGTACATGCAACTGAAGTAAATAACTGTTATGACTTGAGATCAATATGGTCTGTACTAAACTGATTAGGATGTATGCCATAACATTTTAGTTATGATGCGTTAAGGAAGTCTGTTCTTCTGTCACCTCTCATGCTACGCTGTGTTTGTTTGAAGGACTGTATAAGGGCATAGTATCATGACCATTCTTCTTGGTGGCAGTACTTGCTAAAGCAGCCTATATTTGAAAGAGCATTTCCAGCCCAAATCAACCCCCAAAAAGAAAAAGGTTGTGAAACTGCAACTTAACTTAACTAAAGGATGGCCAGGGATTCAAGGCTTCTGAAAATTCTCCGAAAAATTTATTGCCAAAACAAGTTTTAAACTCTTGGTTACAAACACAAAAGCAGCTTCTTACAGTGTGCAGGTAATGAGAGGGCTGTTGCGTCATGGCTTTGGCTAGTCTTATGGTTTGCTTTATTCTTACTCCCAACTGTGTACCCCTCTATGTAAGCTCTGGCATTAACAGACTCTGTGTAGAACAAACTCAGCCTGGTGACTAAAAGGGGTTTTACTGGTAAATTAATAAGTCACATTGGTTCACCTAGAGTCTGACCACAACCCAGCAGGTACAAAGAGATGGGATACATGAAGCTGGGAAAGAGAAGAGCGGGGAAACAAGAAGAACCTCCCAATTCTGGCAGTGGCAAGCTGTCAAACCAGCTTAGTTGTAGTATTTAACTTCAAAAATTGTGTTCAGAAGTTTTGTGTGAAAAGGCAAGTGTCAAATTAAAGATTTTGCTGAACAGAGTTTAAGTACAGAATTCAATTCAAAATGTGCAGGTGGTCATGTGAGCCTGTTGTCTGATAACTATTCAAACTATTAAAGTTTTAGACTTGGGTATATTCTCTATATCAAAGTTTTAAAAATTTCCGTTGGTAACAACCATGCAATGAAACAAAACATAGACACTTAAATACCCTCAGCCAGTTTTGCAGTGATCTTACAATGCCCACTAAGATGAACAGTGGCAATGTATCAGTTTACTATGATTTTACCAGTTTCTCTAAGTCTAGTCCAGCATTCTCTTAGCAATGCTGCTGAGACTATTGAGTATGCTATCACCCATAACCTGGTCTTTTGTTCCTGTCATCTGGAGCAGTTCTGAGCAGCAGGAAGGATCATATGAATGCTCCCTAGTACTCTATGGGTGAAATCATCCCAAATGTCATAAAATGTCTTTGTTGGCTGTTTAAACTGAAGCAGATGACTTTGAAGGAAATTAGATAGCGTGTGTCTGCCTCTTCTGACAGTAGACCCAAGAAGGCTGCGCTTTCTGCTGTAGAAGCTCTGACAAGTAAATGGGATGTATTACTATTTTCAGCTGACAAAACTGTTCACAAACTAAACTTTAGCTATACCAGGTCTGGAAACATTTTCCATACTCTGAGGCTGAACAGATCTTTGAAATGCTTTTGGCAGGCCAACTATTCGTACGTACTTCTGTGTTAACTATTTAGAATTCACACAAAATATGAAAAATGATTGACTGTAGGCCATAGGAGAGCTGAATTAAGCTGTGAATTGTTTGCCTTCTTGATCATAGCTTGGCTACCCTGATCTACATAGTAGAAAGTGTTCAAGCAGAGGATGCCATATTATTCAGCTATAAGGGTTAATGGAGTAATGATGAAAGCAAAACTGAGCTGATAACAAAGATGATGTAGATTTTCTGTTAACAAACACTGCTACTGCTGAATGTTCCTATGAACTACAAATTTTCCTCTCAGTTTTTCAGAGCCACGATTCAAGACAAAAGACTCAGATATTTTTTTTTCTAACAAGTTGAAATACTTCTTACTCCTGCCTAATTGAGGCAAACTATACAGCGGTGCAGCTGCAACAGCAGTATGTTTGTCCTCTTGCCTTGGGTGCATTGCACATTCACTGACAAAGAACACTTTCAAAACTGACCTAGTTTGGGGGGGGGCTATAAACAAAAATGCCTGTTTGAAAAGTCCCCAGTCTCTTCAAGGCTTCTGGCTATCACCTCTGTATTATGAAAGTTTCATATCCGATTCCCACGTCATTATTATATGTATATAAATGTACATATTTTATATCTGAAATTGGGTGTCTATTATCCTGTGGTTTTCTTTGTAGTGCATATGAAGTGTGAGACATTACTGTTTGAACATGCCTCCTATATTTTTTTAGATACATCTACTTGTTTTGATACTCTTCAAGGTAAAAAATTCAAATTGGCCCAGAGAACACAAACCTGGGGGAAAAGTCTAATCATTGGGTAGAATTTGACTGTCATCTTCCCAAGACATTAAGCAGAATTATTAGAATTAAGTTGAAGGAAGCAAAGAGAAAGAGAAGGCAAAAGATACTGTGTAACTGCTGAGCAGAGGTTTCTACTACAATGCTTTGTAAAACAAAAAAGAGCAAGAATCTCTTCATGTGAAGTTAGTCATTTAAGACTGACTTTGCAAATCTGAATGGTGTTTGATCAGCACAGTGGTCCAACCATAGAAATAGTCTAGGTACAGCTTAATGTTACATCCTTCTACTATTTCCTGAACAACATACAAATTAGTATGGATTATTATTTGAATGAGTTCATGAGAGAAAATCTGTCATGAGATGCTGGTTCAGTTGCTAGCACTTACCACTTGATTTGAAGGTAAGACAGTGACTGCAGAGCACTCATGTGAGATACTTTGCTGCTACCATCTTCCAGGGTGTTTATTAGAAAAGGTTCATCATTTCATGGTCAGATACAAATGCATCATGATATTATGTCTACTTAAAGGCTCCCACACTAATTCCAGCTTTATAGAATATACTTCACTACATGCCTAAGCCAGTGCATGGTCTTGCGGAGATTAAATGACAGTTATGTTCCATGAATATAATTCTGCCCTTTAGCCATGGGCGGAGGACACAGTTTTGGAATTTTCAAAATGAAAATGAAAGCAAGTATTACAATTAACCTTAAAACTGGCATTCAGTGCATATCTTACCGCAGTGAAATAAAATGCATCCAAATGGTGCAAAGGAGTAGGGTACATCAAGCATGGCACTAGCAATGCAGTCTTTATTCAGAATGGATCCTGAGACCAGGAAGTAAAATCTAACTAACTTACATAAAAATAACGGCAATTAAGCTTTTCCTTTCTTGCTTTTACTTTCAACAGGAATTCACCCATGTACTATTCAGGATTAGTAAACTAATTTTTGTGAGGGCAACTTGGGTCTTCTGTCAGCTGATGTCTGAGTCCCCTTAGCAGGAAGCAATGGTGGAACTTCAACATTAGCTCTGTGCTGAATGCTGCCTTCACAACTGATATCTGTCATGTCCCAATGAAACTTCTTGAGAAACTGCACAAATGGTAAGAAATAACAGATGTTCTGCAGGAATGTGGCTTACATCACATGTGGGATCTCTGCATGGCCTGAGAAAAATTCAGTCACA
Organism: Egretta garzetta; assembly: GCF_000687185.1. Classification (NCBI taxonomy): domain Eukaryota; kingdom Metazoa; phylum Chordata; class Aves; order Pelecaniformes; family Ardeidae; genus Egretta; species Egretta garzetta. The sequence continues at coordinate 17,358 of NW_009260400.1, read as the reverse complement.
ATCCAACTTCAGACTAGAGCCTGCCATAGAAGTTGACTTGATATACACGGAGTTCTTTTCTACATTCTTAATCAGTGGAAGCATATCCTCACCCCCTTCCAAAGGCCCTGTCAAGCAGATGTCTTTTGAATTGTGGCTAAAACAATTTCATGCTATTTCAAAGTAGGAGGAGATATCCTGAATTTCTGAACCCTCACAGAGAATTCTGCCAGTCATGCCTTGTGTTATATCAAGCATCTCAAATTGAGGCACATGGGCTGCAACTGTGGCCATGTGTTGGCATGTATGTACACAGAAGTAGCAACGAGAAAAAAAGATAAGAGATGATACACCCATTCTGGGCAGTACTTGAAGTTCATAACCAATATATAAAAAAAATTGCTTTGAGTCAAGCAGTTCAGAAGTAATCTTTGCTGTACCAACATGAACTTAATTTTATTGGGTTTTTAAGGTATAGCCTTGTGCAGAGTACATGAAAACAGCATAATCCACATCGAAAGCAATTATTAACACAAAGAGCAACTGTTGCATAGGTATAGTAACTTCAGAGTGAAGCTGCTTAAACCTGAAGGCATTGCTGGGAGGGGTGGCAGAAAGGTATCATAAAGAAACATTTATGTGTGGTCTCTCCTAGGCAGTCATTCTAAAAAGGGTGCTATGTACTGCTGGTAAAAAAGTGAGAAAGTCACCTTCAAATCACATGTAAAAAGACTGAGTATATAATGGCATTGCAGCAGGTGTGAATTTTACCCTATTAACGTAGTTTTTCTTTGAGTATCACTTCCTTTTAGTAGGGGCAGGAGGAGACAGTAATGTCTATATGTCCTGAATGATGTGTTAAATAATATGTATTCAATTTATACTTGTAATACTATGGTGGGAAACTTGTGATCTCTACAGGCATTTAATTGTTCTGTGTTGCTATATACTGGGCTAATGTTCTGCATTTTCAGATACATGAGAGAAAGTACAGAAAAATGTAGACTAAAGGAAGTTTGAAGGAAGCCAGAAATGCTGAAAGGGAACAGATCAAGTGTCTACCTTTGGCCCAAACTTGAAAACAGTGAGGGAGCACAAAGGTGAGGAACAAAAATAAATACAAAGGATCTATGTATATATGCATGTAGATATACATACATATTTGTCTATAATATGGGATCATGTGTTTTGGTGAGCTTGTTATCCAAACATTGATTCACTTGGTTGAAATAAGATGTGTTTTGATCTAGAAAATAGATTAGGAAACTGAGCTGCTACATTTTGATTCTTTGAAATTTAATGTTGAAGTCACTGAAGTGTTTCAAACAGTATGTAAACCAGCATCATATATGTTTTTATCCTCTAAAGAGCTAAAGAAATAGATCCCTGAGCTCTGATTTTCCTTTGTGTATAAACAATGCTCTTGAAATCACTGGGGTTTGTCTCACTCAAAGACAGTGGATCAAATAAACTCAGTGTTTCACCCCCATACTAATCTTTCTTGATACATGATGAAGTTTTTATTTCACATTAAAAATTAAGGCAGAAACTGAGGCTTTATAAGTTTGAGAGCATTCCAATACACATCCTTTGCCTTGGTATTCCTCAGCCATTGCGCAAATCATGCCCAATGCCAAGCCAAGTTCCCTGTAGAAATGTGACAAATGTTCTTTGTCATCTAGCCTTGACTGTATTGTGGAAAAACAAATGAAGACTGAAGAGCAAATTTTATATTAAATAACATTGACAATTAATATTTGTTGCCCAAGAGCCAAGAACTGTGGGCATGACTTGCAGAACTGCTGGCTTAATTATCCCTTTTCCCGAAACAGACTTAATACTTTTTGTCAGTGATTGTATGATTTCTTTTTCGGCTGAGACTGTATAATGCCGCCTGCTTAACCTATGCAATACCAGGCCCTTAGGATTCTTCTAAGAAAAGAATGTTTTCTTTTCTACATGAGAGAAAAAAAATGTATCTTATGCAGCATGTTGTCCATACAACAATGAAGAAGTTACTCTCTGACTCTGAATGTGTGTGTATAGTGGTTTTGTAAATCCTTTTGAGCTGAGTCTTGAGAAAAGCAGCTAATCCCAGTAAAAGGGTATTGCTTCATATGAAATCTTTGCAGAGCTGTGGAATACATTGCCCAGGCTGTTTGCATGCTGGGGCTTTGGTTGCTACTATAGATAAACTGCGCAAATAGAGGAAACTGGCTGCTATTTTACACCCACTAGTTTTGTTTCATGATGTATATGCTCACAACCTCCTTCTCTCCATCCCTCCCCTCACAGTATGTTGTGACTATCTATTATGGAGACTGCTGTTCCTTTGAAGCAATGAAGATCCATCCTCAAATACATTGTCTACTGCTTTTAGGCCTGTGCAACTCATTTGTAATTCTTAAAGTATGAATCCTTTCCCATTGCATTTGAGCTTACTTCATTCTAATGTGTACTGCAGGTTTCATTATGAGAAGAGCAAAAATAACAATAAAGTAACAAATTCCCAGTTTTTAATTTTCCATAGTTGTCTGCCTGTAAATACTTTCCTCTATAAAGAAATCCTGAAGGAAACTTGCATTAAAATGCTGTTGATTTTTCTGTCTTTTCTTTTAATTGTGATTACAAAATACTTTCATGCCCATGAGCTGGAGGGTTCTGATTAAGTTCCCACAGAATACAATTACTCACACCTACTCCACCTTACTGCTGTGCTAGTAACTGTCTTATTAATCATTACTATCCACCCAAGCCTTAGAGGCTACTATAATTTGTAACATGTCACAAAAACTATAAGAAATACTTAGTGGTAACCTGAAGTCCCAGTCTTTTATATTACATCAAATTTTCTTTGCTGTTGCACAGACTCTACTACTAGCCCATTTGTAGTATGCAGTGGCAATAAAACAAAAGATGGTTTTATATCCTGAATCAGAGGGAAAGGGGGAAATCTGTGAAACTACAGGAATGATTCATAGCTAAGAAAGTTTCTAATAGGAATGTTTGGTGTGGTTCGGGCATTTTTAGGCAGCTTAAGTTTCATCAGGAAATTTTTTACTTTTTTATAGTACTGAATCTGTGTTTAAAAATCATTTAAGTATACTATGTTAAAAAAAAAACAAACAACAACCACAACAGCTTCCTGAGATTCATGTAAATACTGAGCATCAACAAGACTGACAAATATTTTTATATAACAATTTAAATTGCAGATGAACCAGAAAAAGGAGGATGCAAGTGATCTAGCAATTATACCATGATGCTGCCTCAGAGCACTGAAAGCTGTTTACATATAATGAACCCTTATCCTGTCTGCTGGAACTGCCAGTTAGCCTACCATTACTCTAACACTGAGTATATAATAGCCCAGAGTTGAGAGGAGCCCACCAATTAATTTTCTTCTAGTCACAATGCAGTCACCGATGGAAGAGCTGGATTCAAACTGATGAAAGGGTAGGAAACATATTATCAGTATCCTTAGCATTGAATACTTTTAGAAAAATATACCTCACTGTAAACACTTCCCCAAAACCTTGTGTGAACTATATAATGAGAGCACAAAGACAGGTGACATGCACTGGCTTTGCCAGCCAGCCAAGATCTTAAGATCTAGCAGTTTAAGCTTTTTTATCTCCAGTGATCTCTCTGGAGTGTAGGAGACTGCTCTTGAGGCTGCACTGTGCAGGAAGTGCTAAGTATGTTCATAAAGGTGTGGCTTAGCTCCCTGGCAGTTCCATGGTAACAGGGGCAGGGGCATAGTAAACTAGCCTTAAGTAAAACAAACAGGCTTTGTGGAAACCAAAAGTTGAGAATGCATGCTGTTCACATCTCTGATTAAAGCAGCTAATCTTTGATTGAAGAAGGTGGGCTCCACCTTGTTCCCCTACACCCAACAGGTTCACAAGGGTTGGATAGATTAAGTCTTGTGCTTTCAATACCAATGCAAAGGTATGTTTTTTTAGTCATTTTTGCAAGCTGTGTTGTGAGAAAAAGAGATCAAATTTACATGTTATTTTATCACAAACATAATGTTAAATAAGAGGAAAAGCTCTGTGTCATTTATTAAAAATCTCCTCATCCTGTACAGAATGGTTCATCTTACACTGAGAGGTATGGAGCAGAATCCATATTACTGAAAAAAAATCTCTACCCTTTGTTGTTGCCTTGTCTTCCCCAAGGGAAATTATGTGTTATTACCAGGAGTCGACCAGCACAAGTTCAACTCTTACACAAGGCAAAGCAGATTGCTGGTACTTTCATCTGGCTAGCAAGAATTCAATTTATAGACAGTCTTCCCTTCTCCAGGAATCTGCATGGCAAAAGCACACTTTTTTCTTATGGTAGATACACCCTCAGACAGGGATTCCTGCATAGATAGAAAGTAATCCAGAGATCTGAAGAGACAAGAAGACCTGATCTTCACAGTCTCACAACTGTGTACAAAGTAGGTGCAAAATGCTACCCAATGTGACTCATCTGTAACAGCGATAGCCAGCCTGGCTGCGTTTAGTGACAGCTGCGGGTGTTCTGTTGTAACTGGCCATAGAAAAGCTTGGCATGCCCTGGAGCCAGGGATTCATGGTACTATAAGGCAGCAGTACCCCTCTTGTTTTCCTGTGCCCATGAGTCACAGTCTTGTTTTTTGCCGGGATAACTGTTTGTGGGACCAACCTCTAAACCAAATGAGGGAATGGATCCATCTTAAGGAATACTCTACCAAAATGAGGTGATGTGGTGGTCTGTTTGGTTTTAACTGAATCAGATTCAGCTTTCTGAAACGGAGTCAATATTCCAAAGCTGATAGTGTAGCTCCACAAGTAGTTCTGAAGAATCAGAGGGGACAATGAGCCAAGGGTGGGGTGAGAATGAATAGCTGAGGCTGGATGAACAAGGTCTACCTGAAATTTATATTTATGTCAACCATATTTTATTATGAAACGTACAGCTTAAGAGCACAGTTTGTCATGTGTGGCAGGCCCAACCAACTCCTAACTATTCCCATTTCTTCAATGGGGGTATGTTTGTTTATAGTGCATACTAGGATTTAATCTACCTGAAAAATAATGAAGAAGTAGGTTGGACTCCTCTGCCTCCCTGCTCGCACAAAGCAAAGCGCTAGAGAATGGAAAGGAGTGGTTGAAAGATGGTAAGTTAAAGTTACATCCTAGACATCTACTTCACCCGGAGCCTTACCAGTGCGTTCACTCTGCTCACTGTGTAGCCACTGCCAAGATGTGCCAGGCAACTTTCTCTTATGTATGCCCCAGGGCTCTTTTCCTTTTCCTCACTACCATGTATTTTAGAGTAGAAAAGGGAAAATGTTAATGCATGTTAACTGTGTCACACTATGATTGAAACAGTTGAGAAAACCAAGGAATGGCTGAACACAAGGTGGCATTTCCTGTCAAACAAGGGTGTGCCACATTAGCAGAGGGCTGTGGAAAGGAGGTGTGGCAACACTGGCACTTCTAAAACAGCTCTGTCGTGGTATGTTCACACAACTCCAGCTTATTGGTAAGGGAAAGGGCAGAGCTCCTTGCACCTGCTTGCAATGTGCTTAGCTATTATCTGTATTTATAAAGCAATTCTATGGCTGTTAAGTGATAAAATGCACTGAATTGCATCATATGGCATCTTAAATTTAAAATTTCTGCAGTATGCCAAACATAAGAACCTAGGTAGAACTGTCTTTTTTTTTTTTTTCTATTTTTCTTTTTTACTTGAATACATTTACTGACTGTACAATATATTTCTTTCCTTGAGAATGTTTCTTCTCAGGAATTCATATTTACTCTCTATGATCAGCCAGATGTATCAGAAAGGGCGCTACTTCCATCTTACTTACACTGTATATTCCACAGCATATAAAATCCACCATCAGGCCAAAGGAAGAAGGATATTTGCTCAACTGTGTTCAGAGATTAAAGTGAAGAGAGGATTTGTTGAACAGAAATAATTACATTTGTTGGAGTGAGAATCTGATGACTATACTGACACAACTGTAACTCTAGAATAGAGTTCACTGTTCACTATTTCACTAGTCTTCAGTGCAAGCAATTGCGTATAGAAGTGCTGTAGAAAAAATGAGATCTCTTTGCAAAAACTGTAGTTGTCTTATCGAGTTGCAAATGGAAGAGTAGAAAATAAACTCATCTAATCTTCCTAGAAATTGGCATATTAGTTCTGCTAGAATCTGTTAGTAACAAGTTAGACAAGACTTAAGTTTTTAAAGACTATGTACTTTCAAGACAAAAATGGTAAAACAGAAATACAGAAGTTGTATCAGAGGCCTCATTCTTTGGGGAAATTGTTCCGTTGTTGTAATTGGATAGAACAGGACACAGAGCATGTTTGAAATCCCCACGTGAGATCCTGAGTATGTAATAATCGGTGGTGGAAGTGAAGTGGAGCAAAATAAACATGATCGAGATGAAAGAACAAGAAACCTTTGAATGATAGATCTCCAATCATGTCTATTTTGGATGCACATAATTGCATTCATCAGTTTCTTACACAAAATACTTCAATGAAATGTTTTTAAAGCCTATGTACTTCGACAGGTGGTTAAGTTTTGCTTAAGTTTTGCATTTATATTTTACTTCTATTTATACTGTGGTGAGAAAAAGATGTGTATTAGCATATCTGTATATGGAATAAGTTTAATTAAATTCTAATGAAGAAACAAGTTAAAATCAGAGCAGCTAAAGCAAATGGGAATGAAATATTATAGGAACACACCCTCATTTTTATCAGGGTTTTTAAGTCAGCAGAGAGCTTGAGGTACAATCTGAATAAAAAGTCAGAACTTAGTAGTCTCTGCCAAGATGCTCTCATGAGGCCAGTATCAGCCAGTCGTCAGTAAAGCCTGAGAAAATGTAACTTGCATAAATTCATCATTAATTGTGTAATTCATATAGTTGTTTTTCATGGAGTAATTTGGACTTCCAGTGTACAGTCTTTTGTATTCACTTGATGATCAGTTCTTTCATCACTGCTACATTGCAGAATTGATTATGAGCTCTCAGTGAGAGTAGTGTATAGCATGCAGATCTTTCAATTTAGATAGTGACATTTATATCACTTATGTTGTCTAACTTTTTTTTATGTTTGCATGCAAGGTGACTGGAGTTGGATATCCAAAGTTCCAGATGGCTTTGGCTGTCAAACATCAGTGATTTTGTGTTTCAGTGAACTTCTGAGAACTTTCTAGATCTACAGTGTGAATGCATTTATGTGTGGGAATATGGTGGGCTGAATATCATCAATTCATTGAAGGAGTGAAGACAAAAAATCTTTTGTAAAAAGTTAAAGGACTACTGTATTTCCTTTCTTGCTATTCCTATGACAGGAAGTCTCCGAGTTAGTCTGTTAAATATAAAGTATATAATGGCCCAAACTAAATGCTTCATGTAGACATCAGGTCATTCTCATTTTCTGCTATGAGAAGTTAACCACTTGATCTTTTCACATGAGGATATAAAGTTTATCCTGTTGAACTTTAAACATGCAAAGTAGTTTCAAATTTTATTGTTTATAACTTAATAAGATTATTCTATTTAATTGCATTTAAATTGTAGTGAATGAAAGCCAGTGTTTTGGCTTTTAGCTATTGCAGTGAATTGTGTTATCAATGTATGTATTGACTCTTTTCACTAAAGTGTGGTAGTGATGGTAGCAAGGATGGTGGTAGTGGGTTTTTTTCCTTTATAGCTGATGTAACAAACAACTCATTATATTAAACCTCATCATTAAAAAGCAGATTTTTTACTGTTGGTTATGCAGTCACACTGACAGACTTGTAAAATGCTATATTCTTTTAATGGACAAAGAGAGGACGGGTTAGTAATAGATATGTTTTAATCTAAGGATGAATATCAATTTGCTTAAAAACCTGCCGCAGAAATAATATTTTCTGTTGAATTTACATGTTCATGTTATACCTGAGACTAGTAAAAAAATGACCAATTGCAGTGAAAATTTATTTAGGCAGATTCGAGGTGCAACAAAGCTTCACACCAAGGGATTTTTCAATCACAGGTAAGGTAGACAGAAAGGTTCAGGAAGTACTTACATATTCCTCTCATTAGGTAACAGAAATCGTATCACATGCCTTGTCTAACTTACCGCAACTTAAAAATCCTGTCTCAACTAGTTGCAGTGAATTATTTAAAAATTTAGCAGTGAGATCAGATTGGCCACTGGGAAAAAGTTTCTCATCAGCAATGTAGTGCAGCATTGGAACAGGTCATCCATGGAGGCTCGGAGTCTCTGCCCTTGGAGATTTTCAAGATGCAGCTAGAGAAAGCATTGGCTGGTTCAATCTGGTGTTGGCAGTAGCCCAGTTGTGGGCACAGTGCCGGACAAGAGGACTTACAGAGGTCCTCGCCAGCTAACATTTCAATGATTCTAATTCCAGAAAACTTTGGTAAATTATTTGGAGGAAAGCTTTATTTTCAATGAGAGAAAAACCTAAATTCACTGTGTATTTGTTGTAAGCTGTTCGCTTTAATGTAGATCTATAATAAAATTAATGAAAGACACTACTAGGCATGCATGTTTGCTCTGTCCATAAATTTGATGTAAAAGTAAAAGTAAAAAGAAATAAAAGTAAATCTTCAAAAGCCTGATACCTGTCATCTGCAGAAATATGGCTAAACAGCATACACCTACACTCCAGTGGAAACTGAGCACATAAAAAAAACCTTGTAGGATTAAGACACTGGATTGATTGTCATTCCATAAAGGAGCAAAGCTATGTAAAACAAGAGGGAAAAAAATTAATTTTTATTTATCTAGCCTAGTCACCAATTTTATGTTTTAATTTACCTTTGAGTCAATAGAAATTAAATTCCAGCTGACACGGGATTCTAAGTGAATGCTTTCAGTATGGCTTGATGGGACTAGTATCTGCAGGGTAACAATCCACTGGAAACCACCTTTCTGAAGCACTTTTGCTTATTGCTGAGCTTTTGTGTGTAATCAGGACAGACCTACCTGGCAGACTGAAAAATCAGATCTCTCCAAACATCTGGACAGCAATCAAAGAACACTGTTAAGCAGTTGTTCCCATGCCCTTTCCCACTCATTTGCTGTTAAAGAAAGGATGCCAGAAAATTCTTTACATATTCTGAAGCTCCTCCTTCAGAAAATATTGCTACGGTTTCTTATAATCCCATCCAGGAGCCAAGGACTGAATGGATATAAAATCTAGCTGTCTTTTCACATTTACTTATAGATGACTTACAGATCTTTTACTTCCTGTGCCAGTTCAATTTGGAGATGCTGAAACACACAGAGAATTTACTATCCCTGTTGTGCCGGTAAACACCAAAGCTCCATACTTACTTAATTTAGTAGTTCTGTTTCTCAGCATCATACAATCGTTTTGGCTAGAAGAGACCTCTGGATGTCATTTGGTCCAACCTCCCTATGCCACTAGCATGCCCAATTTTGAAGTTAGACCCAACTACAAAGTTATTTCACTTTTCCTAGGGCATTTCAAACCATTTTACAAGGTTAAATAGCATCATCATTGTCTTCCTTTTAACTGATAAGTAAAGTATTTATAAGGAAGAGAAATAACTTTTCAGTATCACACAGGTTTGGAACAGAAGATTGATTTTTAGCTTCCCTGAAAAGTAATTGAAGTATTGCTGTAGATCTGAATGTGGCTGGGATATTACTCCAGATCTCATGTCTCCAAGTTTTGTATTCCTTTTATCAGGCTATAACAAAAGAACTTCAGTGATCAGGACATTCAGTCCACAGGCAGTTTTGATAATAATACAGTAAAGGTAAAAGCTGGTGGTGGTGTTTTCTACTTTTTTTTTTTTTGTCTTTGTCTTGATACATGAAACTGGATAGTGTGCATAGTAAGAATGAAATTGTCACTACAGGTTTATCCATTACAAGCACAATGCATTTAATGAGCTTCTTCAGTGTTCTTACGTGATCTAACTGTAAAACCAATTTATTTTCTAGTTTTGTTTGATTAAAAAAAGAAAAAATAATTTCAACACTGAACTTGCATAACTACAAATGTCCACCTTTAAAATTTTATTCTCCACCCAGTTACATTTATGAGACATTGTCCTTGTATGGAGCCTACAAACAAGAACCTCTATAAATATGCCTGCCAGGATTAAAGATTAACTTTGCTGTTGCTCAGCATACAAGGGCTGGTCCCACATGTTGTTTCAGGAAGTGGATCCTGTTGCTGTTCTGTGGAGGCATACAATGTCATTCCTTTAAATTTTTTAGATCAATAACATTGCAGAGACTGGTATAATTAAGGGTTGCATGCAGAGAGGTGGAGGGTTGTGGATAGAAGGTGAATGGGAAAGCAATTGCATAATCTGATACGTCTGAAGTCCCAGGAAGGCCAGTGTTTATTTAAATTTTTCTGTTAAACATTTTAGAATATGTTTGAAGTCAGTTTAGCTAGAATAGTTTGAAGTCAGTAACAGTAGATATATATGAGTCAAGACAGTCTAACAGTAGAAACCAGATGGGTTTTCTAGGAAGAGACACTACATTTTATTAGATGAGCTAATATAATTGTGAAAAGCATAGAAGCTTTTGGGCTTTGATACCATGCATAGATTTTGAATAAGTTTGCAAGGGTCTTTGGCATTGATATGAGTAGGACTTCTTTAATTTGACATGTTGTTGTAAGAGAATTACGATATTTTTTTCTTTCACATTAGATCTTAAAAGACAATTACAGAGGTATTGGCATTCTCTGTGCCAATTCACTGAAGCCTCCGATCAGATATGTCAAGCTGGCCAAGAACATATCCTGTATATGATCTTCTATAGAAATCTGCTAATTATAATCCCATTTTGTATGAAGTAGTTACATATTAGCCCTGTAAAATGGCACCCTCATGAAGGCAGCTAAATTGTAGCAGGCTGGTACTTTTTTTCTGTGAACCTAGCTACAGGTAAAATCTGTGTTTACATTTACATGTATAGACACTGCCTGCCCCCAAACACCCCCATGATACAGGTGTATTTGGGAGGGGAGGAATAGGTTGGGGTAAGAGGAACAGTTCTCACACTTGAAGTCAATGCATTTTTATGGTTCTTATTACAGAATTGAGGGATAAGAATCGTCCCATCCACAATGAACAGTTACACTGCTTCATTACCACTATATCCAAAGGATATAAATAACCAAAAGGAATATGAATGGGTTTTTATTCTACCAAGGACTTCTAGATACGTATTGTCGGAGGAAAATATGTCTGTTGCATAAATCCAGCAATGCCAGAAAATATACTGCTGACAACATTTTGAATATGTAAATATATATATGTTACAGATTAAAGTTTTCATCTTGGAGTGTTTGGGAATTTGCCCTTTCTATAACATGATCTATCTTTGGGACTGCTTTTCAGGCAGCTGCATGTGAGCAGCAGAGACAGCAGCTGAGAGGCATTTAACAACTATTCTTGTAAAGTTTCGTGAGCTACACCCCTGCACTGCCACGTTCTCTGCATGGCCTCTGCCAGGTAAATGCTTGCAATATATGAATTCTAAGATCATTCACATGAGACAGCATCTTTGAACTGTAGTTTATTTTCATTGAAACAAATAGAAATAGTCTTCTTGATGGTGTTAATGTGAATTGGTGTTTGCTGAAGGTCATAATAACTGCTGTAATTAACCAATTACAAGACTAGCATGTTAAAAGAAGAAGAGAAAATGTGATGTTAAGATTTAAACCCATCAGATAATCACAGTTAAATGTCCAGCTCTGCATTTCCCCATGATAGGCATCAGTAGTTAAATAGCAGCACCATTTTTCATTCTGTGAAAACTGTATTTCAACACAACACTCATACTGAAGTACAAACTGAAGATTTAATGAAGCCAAATAAAAATTATGACAAGTCTAACTTGCAGCATCTGGCCTTTAAAAATCATTTGTAACTCATCAGTGGTGGCAATACGAAAAATAATAACATGGTCAGAACAGTTTAGAGGTTTTTTGATTTTCATTTTTGCTTTAAAATAAATTTGAGTTTGGCAACGTCTCAGAAAATGTTCTCAGTCCCTGATGTTACAGATATTACTACTGCTCCCATCGAGCAGAAATGCTTAGAGGGATATTTTTATAGTACCTAAACTAGGTGGTGTTTTCTCATTGTAGAGTCTCACCTGTGAAATGGAAGAGAGGTATAGAGAAAAACTGCCAGCCTTGGACTGCCAGTAGTGCCCAGGAGGTAGGTCTTTACTGAGCAGTTATAGGGTAGAATATGCAGGGTGTTATGCTTCTATTTTGCAAAACACCTAGATACACCATTTCTCAGAAACAAATCTTGCATTACTAGGACCCACCTTTGCAAACCATATGTAGAATAGGGCCTAAAATGCAAAGTCCTTTCTGCCTGTAATATCTCTTAAAAATTGCCATGTAACGCTACTTTTGTCGCATACATTAACGTTGGTAGCTCAATGCATACCCAGCAACGTGCGCGAAAGGCGATTAATTAGAAGCAGGTGAAGACTCCTGTGCATTTCAAACTTAAGTCATAGATTGTGTTTGAGCAACTGTACGTATGTATTCTTCAGATTTCAAAAAAAGTAAAAAAAAAAAAGGGGGGG
>NW_009260400.1:0-4655 GCF_000687185.1 Egretta garzetta | reverse complement strand
CCCGGCCGGGCGCGCCTCTCCGCGGACGCGCAGCCGGAGCGCGCATTGCCAGCGCCGGGCGGGATCCCGCAAAACTGAAAGCAGGTAGAGGCACTTCCTGCAGGCAGAATTAAAGAGAGAGAAAGGGAGTTTTCCTCTGATCTCCCTCAAAAACCAATCAGGCCAGATCAGCCAGGCGTTGATTCTCCCTCTGTCCCTCCTACACCTTTTGCAAAGGCCCAATGGCCTTGGCCCTCTGGGAGATTGACTAGAGTCACATGAGCTGCACCAAGGGCAGGTAACTCAGGAGAGGGGAAGGGGAAGGGGGAAGGAGGGGGAAAAAAAAAAAAAAAAAAAAAAAGGGGAAAAAAAAAAAAAAAGCCCAAGCCCAGGCTGGGCTTCTGCCATGATGTCAGAGGGAGAGAAACCCACAGCTCGCTAATTTCACCTCCCAATCAGCCCCGGGAAGAAGGAGATCACCGGGAACAGGTAGAGATGCGAGCTTTCTCCATTTTTTTTTGTCTCAAACACCCTGACCTCCTAAATAGCTCTTTCTCTCCTCTTGATATTGTGACTCCTCGTTTGCTCCTTTCCCCTTTGATCACTTGGAGGTAGGGGGTGAGCCTTGTGGGATTTTTTTGTTCTTTTTTTTTGTTTGTTTGTGTGTCTTTCTTTTTTTTTTTTCTTTTTTTTTTTCCTCTCTTTTTTTGACCTCTGCTTTTGATTGTAGTTGTTTCCTCCTGTGGTCATGACGGCTTCGCACAGTGACTCTTTGGTGGTGTTGTTTGGGGCAACAGCTGGTGCATATGGGGCTAAACTGGGTTCGGATGAGAGGGAACTAATTCTCTTGGTGTGGCAAGTTGTGGATCTACACAGCAAGAAGGTATGGCTTCGACACCCGGTCCGAGGGCGCGTTCCCCGGGCGCAGGGCGAGCAGGCTCGCCCGGCCGCTCGCCGCCTCCCCGGAGCCGTTTGTTCATTTCACAAATGCACCGAGGGGAGGGGAGGGGAGGGAGCGGGGCCCCCGTGCCCGGGGGTCATTCACTCCTCGGGTTAGCCGCTCCAGAAGGTCCTTTTTGTCCCGTTTTAAGGGAAGAAGTAACTTTTAAAGAAAGTTTGGCTGCTTCCACCCCCCTGCCCCGTCCCCCTTAAAACATCCGTAGCTTCAAATGCGAAGATGTCTACGGACTTTTGAAGCTTTAAAACAGAAAGCTGCCCTCGGTAGGCTCCAAAGGTGCATGCTTTCATGGGAGCTATCTCAGGGCAACCGTTGGACCCTTCGCGGCCTGCTGCGGGAGACTTTTTTTTTTTTTTTTAAACCGATGTTTGGATAAACTTCCTTTAGTTTTTAGGGTAATTTGAAAATATATTTTTTTTTCCAAAAGCCCTATCCTAAACAAGAACCCCCTAGAGATGAACGGCTTTGATAAAACAAACATATGGCTATTAATTTCACGAATAACTTCAGGAAACTGCCTTAATATTATGTGATCTTCCTTTTGCAATTAACAACTCCCGTAAAAATCGGTGCTCAATGCAAAAGGCATTGCCTAAAAACCACCTCCGATTCACCGAAGCAGAGAGCGTGGCTCTTCTGGGTGGGAGGGAAAGAAGCCGAGGCAAAAGGGTTCGATTTGTGAAATCGACAAATGCTTTTGCTCACTGCGATGTTACCGGGATCGCGATACTGCACCTTTCTGAGTTTTCTGCAGTCTGAACGCATTGTTAAAAAGAGCTAATTCGATTGTTCCTCACTTTTGCCCATCATTTCTTAAATGTTTTTAGGTAGGGACACTACACAAATCCCTGGTGAAAGCAGACAATTTGGACTTAAGTGACCAGTGTCGCGAAGCGAGTGGCTTAACGCCAGAGGGATTGGGCAAAGCTGAGCCACTGGACCGGGTTCTTCAACAGGTGAGGTGCTGCTCTTGGGAGCAGGGACTATTTAGGGTGAAGCCTGGGGACAAGATTCAAGTGATTTAATAAAAGAAATAGACTTTAATTTTGCCTTTCACTTTGAAATCACTATCAAGTTTTTGTGCTTTTTTTTAAAGCTAACCCAAAAGAGACCTGAACCAATTGAAATGGGAACACTAATTCTGAAACAGTTACGTACAATACCAGAGTATTTGAGCTGATGCTCTAGTCCTTGGGAGATCTGGCTTCTGATTATTTTGATGGGTCTACTTTTATTCCAAATTTTTCTTACTCAGGCCTTGGAAGAGTAGACCGACCAGAGCACTAATTAATTTAGCAGTGCTAATCAAACTTTCAAAGTTCAGGTGGTGTGTTTTAATCTACAGGTTCACTGCTATAATGTGTATTAAAAACTTGACCTTTTCTCGTTTGTTAAAGTTAGTTGAAATCTTCAGAACTGTATTTTCATAAAACATCAGCTGTGCTTGTTGTGTATCAGACTTTTCCAGATGAGCTTAATTAGTTTAGTGGATTATAAAGTGATTGGTGTTTTTTCTATGACTTCTGTATTTTGCTCTTTGGCTCACTTAATTTTGCACTAGGACAGTAAATCTGTGAATTTGTATGATCCTTGCAGTTCAAGAGGCCCTAAGTTACCTAAAAAAACCCATTTTAATGCAAGTAGTGTATTTATTTGCAGTTCCTCAAAGTCTGATTGCTTTCACTGTCTTTTCTATATACGAAATGTGCTTGAATGGAAAAATACAATAGTGCATTTTTGTGTAACATATAAAACTGGCTTTCCACACCTTGTCTGAATCATTCGTAGGTGTGTTTCAGCAAGAAACTTGCTTAGGCAGTAGAACAGGTTCATGTTGCTGTAACTTCTGGTGACACAGATAACTTGGCAGACTAGGTCCTAACCCTCTTTGATACTGAATGGTTAATGCTTCACTCTGGAGTGAGGATCTTTGAAAACAGAAATATGTAACTCTTACATGTCTTAAAGTCTGTCAACATTAGCTGCAGATGGCATTAATTCTACTGATACTAGTTTTGCTAGAGTCCAAGACCAAGAGGTGAATTTTTTTTTTTTTTTTTTTTTTTTTTTAAGCTTCAAAATAACCCCTGAGAAAATGTGCAGCTGCAGGTTTGATCTTGTCCCAGATCTTGCACTAAAGACATCTGGAACAGCTTAGCCTAGTACACTCTGTTTACCTTTATAACAGACACACTTTAATTATACTCAATACCTTATGAGAGATTGTATCTTATTGCCGTAAATTGCACTGTAGGTGGGTCTGCTTTAGCAAATAAAAGGAAATACTACCTTTTTGTGTAGGTGGGTAGAGACTCTTGAAAAACAACAATTTTTTTCCTTTTTGTTTGTCATATCTACGCAACTAAATAATGATTTTGCTGTTAATTGTTGGATGGCAGCTGTGATGTGGCCAGTTCTGTCATAGGTCTTCTGGAACACACTTCAGCTAAGCTTGTCTCCCTTCCCCTCCCTGTGTCCCGACTCCATGGGAATTAGGAAAGAATTAATTTATCCTCCCACTTGCAATGATGGAAAATCAAAATTATATATTCTTTAATAGTAGATCCTGGTTTGCATTTTTAAAGATAAATCCATTGAATATTGTACTTGCTTCCTGTATTTTAAGGATGAGTCAGGTATTTGTCAACACATACAGTTTGGTTTTGGGTTTTTTCCCCCTCGGTTAAGTGTTTTGATTAGAAAAAGCGCAGTTGAGTGAAGTGGTTATTTGAAAAGGAGGAAAAGGAAGTAGACTTGTACCTTGATTTGAGATAATGTTATAGAGTATGTGACATTGCCTACCACAATCCAAGCAGGGTGTGGAAAGCCAATTTGATGATGCAGGTGAAAATTGCTCACTTTAGCATACATCTCAATCACGTAAGTGAAAGTTTCAGTGCCTGCTTCTGGCTTTTGCCTTAGGTTCCCAGTCTCTACATGTAGAGGGAAGTGAGAATCACTAAGCACAAATGTATTGTAACTTTTATCTGTCCTTCAGAGGTCTCTCCCAACCTCAACCATTCTGTGATTCGTAACTGGTAAACAGTAGATCAGCTACTGCGGGTCTAGATTTTTTCCACTGACCACAGAAAGCCTCCTTCTATTACTGTTTAGTTCATTTTCCAGCAATGATAGGGTCTACCAAAAACCTGTAATCTGTGGTTAAATCTTTACTCTGCTTGTAACGACGCACTTTGACAAATGGTGCATCATTTCAGTTTTACTCATATTCTTACAGTGTTACATCTCACATGGCTTACTACTTGGGTTTGTCTTAAGAAATATTCTAAAATAGAGTTCCCCACCAATATATTTTTGCTGTTTAATTTTACTAAGTGAGGTTCTGAAGCACAGTGCCCCCGAATAACCAGGCTGTTTGCTGCAATGTATGTTCTATACATTTTGCTGCAAGTTTTTCAATACTGTACTTGTCCAGGGTAACAAGCATTTGGTTCCACAGATGCCAGTGCATTTATGGGATCCAGCTATATTTTCTGATGGGTGATGTGCAATGTTTTGATAGCTATGTTTTGGTTGGGGAGATCCTGGTAATGTAGGAATATTAGGGAAATAGTCACCTGAAGTCATAAAAGGTGTGCCCTTTGGAAGCAGTCTGCTTGATGTATTTAGTTCAAAATGGCATTAATAACTTATCTCTGTTGTTGGAGCAATAATGGTGAACTTAGAGCTGCTGAGATGTGTTGTTGCAGTTGCAGAA
>NW_009260399.1:4509238-4534736 GCF_000687185.1 Egretta garzetta | reverse complement strand
AAAAATATATAAAAATGTGTTTGAGCTTTGCTGTTTCTTTTTTTAATTGCTTTTGTTCCTCATTATGCAGATCTACGTTAATTTGGCTCTTGAGTTGAGTCATGTTGGTCAGTAAGGAAGACACAGGCTACTAGAGCCCTGTAACTCCAGCAGTCAGATGGACTGTTCTTGTTCACGCTGGCTGAGTTCAGAAGCTTAATTTATCTGTTAGCACAGTCACTCCTATGCCAGTAACATAACACCTATCCTTTACGTAATCCTTCCCTTGCTTCAGCCAGTTGATGAAAAGCCAGAAAGAACAACTTTTGATGGAACTGGATGTAAGTTAAAGCAGGGGAAGGAAACAGAAATACATTGGAAACAGTAGAACAGAATAAAGTGTGTTTTCATTGCGGAGGAAGTTTTGTTATGCAAAATGAAAAATCTGAATTAAAAAAATGACATGCTGCCCTTTGTGGCTTGAATGGGAGAAAAGGGTTAGTTGAAATCTGGGTCAGTAGTTTAAATAATCTTACAGATAATCATGAGATTTAAGCCTTGCGTGTTGGAGTTACAAAAGCAATCATAATTAGGCACTTCCATGTTGAGAATTGTTTTTAAGGTACTCCAGTATTTGTGCTATTTGGATACTGTCTTAAATTTGAACATAAGTAAAGCAGTTCAGGCAGATCACCTAATTTTGTTAACTGATCGTGTCCTATTGAACCAAGCTGGTGCCTGGAATACCTCACTTCCTGGCAGTGGGGTTTCTGCAACTACAGTGCATTAACTTAAACAATGAAAAAACACAGTAACTAAATCTCATATTTGGAGAACAACGCTGTCACATATGAAATAATTGCTGAGGCATTCATTACATAAAGTCTGCAGCTTGTTTTTTATATACTGCAGTAAGAGGTTGAGCAAGTGGTCTCTGGAGACTTGGCATTCTGCACAGTGGCTTCCCCCCCCCCTCTTTTTTTTTTTTTTAAGCTAGCGCTAGCTCCCTCGGCGTGCTATGCAGGGCAGCATGCAGCACGTCAGCTGACGCCAGTATTAGTTTCATGGTACAGGAGGAAATGAAGAGTTTGATTCCAAAAGTTTTCACTTCCTCGGTGTAATGGTGAGCATATTGTTGCTGGTTTGGGGGATTTTTTTTTTTGACATGCTGTTATAATTAAGGAAGTGAATCTATATTCCTTAGATGTTGAGTATTTGCTACAGGTGTCTGTTGGATTGGACAGTGGGAGAGCTAAGCAAAAACAAGGCCAGCTCCTCCTCTGTTGCCCTTTTGGGGGGAGAAGGGGGGAGTCAGGGGTGGTATAGGCATAAAGTGACAGTTATTACACCTGCATAGGTGTTTGTCCACATTACTGTGCTGCTTGGTTCTTTCTAAATTTAATTTACGTTGGTAAATTTACTGATACAGAAGACGCCTTCTAAAGTTTAATATTGCTAAGTCATCCTCAGTTAAGTATGTGGCATAAAGGTTTATATTTAGCACTTCAGGGCAGCAATGCAGTTAGGAATAGAAAATTGCTTTCTCAGTTGACTGCAAATAATTAAAATTTAGAAGTTAGCATATAAGTCATTGCTTCAGTATATGATTTTTCAAGTGCGTGTTTCTGATGGAGGATTAAACAAGCTAGTTTTACCATATAAATTAGTATTCTCTTTTCCATAATATTTTCTTGTGCTTTAGCAATATGTATTCACATTTCTTAGCAATTTCTAGCCAGTGATCAGGACAGAGGAGAAACTCTTTGTTCTTGGAAAAATGAAATCTTTATGCCACCAAGGGTGACACAGCAAATCAAACTCTCTTTTATGCATTTCTGTAACTTGATATTTGATCTGCATTGCCTTTGGAGAGAATGCATATTCCATGACTACATGCACCCAAGATCATGTCAAATTCAGAAGGTTGAGGTAATTTTGGAGACTTGTCTAAGTTTCAGAATCTTCAAGTATGATGGGAACAGGATGCTGGAGTTGCTCTTGAGGAAACTGTGCATACATAGGCTATGAGAAGCTGCACGGTTCTCCCTCGTTACCGTGCCCAGCTGTATGGTAATGTGCAGGGCACTTCTTGCATCCTCCTCACTTGTTTTGCGTTGCTGCGTTTAGCTGCGATTCCAGCCTTCTGTCTGCAGTTACGGAAAGTGCAAAGTGTAATCTCCAAGCGTGATCCCTGAGCATTGGAATACTAAGCACACAAGTATCTACACAGTACCCAGCTCGCCTGGTTCTCCTTCCAACAGGAATGGTCACTTCAGGCTGTATGTTGGTCTTTAGTATTTTGCTGACTGGAACTCAACTTCTATTCCATTAGAACAGCATGGGGTTTTCTCCTATGGGACAGTTCGTAGCATATTGTACCATTTTGTATGTGTGTTTATTTTTCAGTATTTTGCTGTTGTGGTGCTGTTGCTTTATCTAGAGCTGCTTGCAAGTCTAGGCAGACAGTAAAAGCAGAAGGGTGTGAGGATAACACTGAACTGGGATTTAAAAGGAAGCTTGAGTGTATGGCAGATTTACATGGAGGAGTAAAGGAGGAGAATAGAGGCTTATAGCGAAGATTAATAAGGTGTTTATTTTTCCCTCCGCTCTCCTGAGAAAACAATACAATGTTTAAAAGGAAAAAACCTGGGCATTCTAAACTGGCAAAACTATGGGATAAGTTTTGCGTGAAGATACCGTGGAAGCATTTTCTCTCCCTCTCTCCCACCTATATGTGTATCTTCGTACTGTTCTCCTTTGCTTTTTAATGCATAGCTACAAAAAGAATAAATGTCTGCTGAGATATGTTTATTTTATTTGTCTTTCTATAAAATGAATATTCGTTTTAGTAAGTTACGTTTTCTTTTTTTTTTTTTTTTCTCCCTGTCGGTTTGCTGTTGTGCAGAGCTCTGGGATTGAAACATTAGTAGAGGAGCTTTGCTCCAGACTGAAAGACCTTCAGAGTAAGCAAGGTGAGGAATAAATCTTTAAACTTCTGAGGCCATATATTGTATTTATAAACTGTGTAACATGCTAAGGGGTGGGGGAGCAGACTCTTAATTCAGTAGCTTTTAATACAAGCCATGCAATTTTAAAATATGCATTTGAATAATTTCATTCAAATAGTTTAAGTAATTCTGTTCTATTGTGCTTTGTTTACCTAAGAAATAGCCATTCACAAATGGAGTTTTCCTCGTGAAAAGCTGTAACTGTTCATATCCAGCTATGCCTGCTTTTTAGTAAATTTTCTATATTCAGCATCCTCCTTCCCCACGAAATGAAGTCAAAATAAAGTAGGCTTGATTCTGTTCCTTTTGTCTGTTGATACTTGGAAAGAGTAGATTGGCCTCAAAATGGTTACATCCTAGCTATTCCTGTGAAAAGCATCCAAGTAGCCATCGCAGAGAGGTGTGCTTAAAATTCCTGGGCTTTAGGGGAGTGATAATGGGGAGTTTATGTTGTCCAGCTTAGGGCAGGGAGCGTAATATAAAACTGCAGTGTCTCCAGTGAAAGTTGATTGCACAAAGATGTTTGTTCAGGCCCACGGCAGCAGCCTTTGACACTCACAGTAAAATTAATATGCTTATTGTGCAGTACAAATAGCAATAAATAAGGGATAAATATTTACCTGCTTAAAGCATGATATTAGCTGTTTCCACTCCCTTTTTCTGTTTTTAAACAGTAATTACTAGTCAGCTCTTAGAATTTCATAGTGCCGTGCTGTGACACTGTCTTACTGAGCCAAGGTGATGTTGACCATCTATTTTGAGAGAAGAAAAAAAAAATTAGTGTGTATTTCACTGCATTTTTTTATATTTTATGGATTTTAGTATAAATAATTAGAAATCTTTAGAGTCACCTCTCACACAGGAAATATGCCTTTACATCCACACAAAGCACAACAGCTACTGCAGGGGTACTTCCTTGTAGTGAAATATGTGAGAAGTTAGATGCAACCACTCATAAAAATATTTAGCTAAATAGTTAATTTAAAAAAAAAAAATTTTATATGTAGCAATGCAAGAAGGAGATAAGGATTTGGATATGAAATAACTAAAAATTCAATAGGAAGTCTCCTAGTGGGGACATTGCTAACCATGGAGTTGCATGCAGCTGATAGCTAGTTATGTTTGCTGAAATTTGCAGGGCTTATCAAGATAACTGGAAAACTTCAATCTTGGGTGGCAACTTGTAATTTCATTATGTATAATAAACAGACTGTAAATTATTCTGCTATTTACAGTGTTTTATGGAAATTTACTACTATTACAGATATACATTCTGGTGCTTTTCGCTAAATACTGTTGTAAAAATACACTGGCTTCTTGAATTTTTCTGTTAAGCATTTGGCATTTTCTTCCAAAACAGAGGAGAAGATTCACAAAAAGTTAGAAGGCTCTTTGTCTCCTGAGACTGATTTATCTCCCACAGCAAAGGATCAAGTAGAAATGTATGCATTTTTTATTATCATTATCTGAGATGCTTTTATCTTTTCTCCTTTTACTCCCATATTTTAACGCAGTGAAGTTAACTTAGTGGGGAATCTGGAGTTTTGTGAATGTTAAGAAATACATTTTTTTCCTGTCATCTTCTTTTGTTAATCTTACATGCTTAAATATGAGCATTTGGTACCATGGGCTAGTTTAATTTCTGGCGAAGTCCTGACTGCTTTCTTTTGACTATATGCAGAACTCAAACCATACTGTATTTTAATTTCCTTAAGAACAAGTCAACTAGACAAATTAAAAGCCTTTAAAACAGCATTAATTAACATGTTAGACTTGCAGGGAGAGAATTGGTTTCCTGGGTTCATAGAACAGTTTGGGTTGGAAGGGACCTTTAGAGGTCATCTAGTCCAACCCCCCCTGCCATGGGCAGGGTCATCTTCAACTGGATCAGGTTGCTCAGAGCTCCATCCAGCCTGACCTTGAATGTTTCCAGGGATGGGGCATCTGCCACCTCTCTGGGCAACCCATTCCAGTGTTTTACCACCCTCATGGTAAAAATTTCTTCTTTATATCTAGTCTAAATCTACCCTCTTAGTTTAAAACCTTTACCCCTTGTCCTATCTTGTTCAGAACTCTTTGTCTTCTGTTGCAGAAATGGGAAACTGAAACTCTTTATAACCTTTAAACTCTTTATAACCAAAGTGGTCTTACTAGTTACCAGGTACCCAAGTCCAGTGTTAGTGAAGTACCCAGGGCTTCTTCTCTTGGATATATGACTGCTTCCATATTTCTTAATAATAACCATTGGTAGCAACAGTCTAGTAGAAGTATTGCTAAATGGATAATAATTTAATAGGTTTTCATTGGAATATATGTGATTCAGTATAAATCTCTTTACCATCAAACACATACAACTTAAATGTTGCCGAAAACCGTATTTTAATTTTGTCCCTGTTGCACGAAGCTATTAAGCATCTTAAACTACTCAAGAACTAATCTTATTTTGCAATAGCTTTTTCTTAATAACTGGACAGTCAAACTATGTAGAACCTAAAACAGTGTCTCATTTCACAAAGGAGAGTTTAAAAAACCTGAAATCTAGCACTGAACTGACTTAAATTCAGGACTTCCTCATTTATACTCTAAATCGAACATGTTTAAGACGACTGTAGTGAATTGTTACATTATCTAATAAATCTGGAGTCAGGCCTTCACTGTTTTAAGCGTCTGCAATTTCCGTCTACAGTGAAGTTTAGTACTCCCTAAAAATGGGATTGTTTTACTTGGCAATATATTTTTAAACTTATATTAATATAAGCACTTTTAAAGCTTATCTTAATCTCCCCTTTGTTATCATTCAAAAAAATGGTTCAATGAGTGGCATGTGCATATGTAGAACAAACTAGATTTTTTGGCAATTAGATTGGTAGTGTTTTGGTGTGGTTTTAGTAGTACTTTCTAATCTTAATGCCTGTCTGAAGTTCTGCGATCTGAATGTCACCTTTTTGTTTTCCTTTCAGGTACTATGAAGCATTTCCTCCTCTTTCTGAAAAGCCAGTTTGCCTGCAGGAAATTATGACTGTATGGAATAAATCCAAAGTATGCTCTTACTCTAGCTCCTCATCTTCATCCACTGCTCCACCAACTAGCACAGATACATCTTCTCCAAAGGACTGCAATAGTGAAAGTGAAGTAACTAAAGACAGAAGTAATAAAGTATCTGCCACTGTACAGGAAAGAACCCAGCAGAAGAAAAGTAAAAATGAGAAAGAAAACAAGTTTAGTAACAACACTGTTGAAGAGAAGCCTGTTTTGTACAAAAAGCAAGTCCGTCATAAGTCTGAGGGAAAGATGCGTCCTCGCTCATGGTCATCTGGATCCAGTGAGGCTGGCTCAAGTTCTAGTGGTAATCAAGGTGAATACAAGGCATCAATGAAATGTATTAAAGTAAGACACAAAACAAGAGAGGTTCGAAATAAAAAAGGGCGTAATGGACAAAGCAGGCTTTCAGTGAAATCTGGTGAAAAGGCTGATAGAAAAGTCCACAGCGGAAGCAGTAGCAGCAGTAGCAGCGGGTCCATCAAACAGCTGTGCAAAAGAGGTAAAAGGCCATTAAAAGAAATTGGAAGAAAAGAAGCTGGCGGTAGCGATGGAAAAGATTTGTATTTAGACAGCAGAAATGAAAAGGAATATAAAGAAGAACCCTTGTGGTATACTGAGCCGATTACAGAGTACTTTGTTCCTCTTAGCAGAAAAAGCAAGCTGGAGACTACATACCGCAACAGAGAAGATATATGTGGCGTAACATCAGAGGCTGTAGAAGAGTTGTCTGAATCAGTGCATGGTCTTTGTATTAGCAACAATAATATTCATAAAACATACCTCGCAGCAGGTACTTTCATCGATGGTCACTTTGTAGAAATGCCTGCAGTTCTAAATGAGGATATTGACCTCGCTGGGACCTCAATATGTTCTCAACCAGAGGACGACAAATATTTAGATGATGTTCATCTGTCAGAACTAACACACTTCTATGAAGTGGATATTGATCAATCCATGTTGGATCCTGGTGCCTCAGATACGATGCAAGGGGAGAGTCGGATTTTAAATATGATTCGACAAAAGAGTAAAGAAAAAACTGATTTTGAGGCAGAATGTTGCATAGTGTTAGATGGAATGGAGTTGCAAGGGGAAAGTGCAATATGGACAGATTCGACCAGCTCTGTTGGTGCTGAAGGGTGGTTCTTGCAAGACCTTAGTAATTTAGCTCAATTTTGGGAGTGCTGTTCATCTTCTAGTTCTGGTGATGCAGATGGGGAAAGTTTTGGAGGAGATTCTCCGATCAGATTCTCCCCCATCTTAGACAGCACAATGCTTAATTCACACATGCTTGCTGGCAATCAAGAGCTCTTTTCAGATATTAATGAAGGGTCTGGTATAAACTCTTGTTTTTCAGTGTTTGAAGTGCAATGCAGTAACTCTGTTTTACCATTTTCTTTTGAAACACTCAACTTGGGAAATGAAAATGCAGATTCTAGTAGCACTGCTAATATTCTTGGGAAAACACAGTCTAGATTGCTAATATGGACCAAAAATAGTGCCTTTGATGAAAATGAACACTGTTCGAATCTTTCAACAAGAACCTGTAGTCCATGGTCACACTCGGAAGAAACACGTTCAGACAATGAGACTTTAAATATTCCATATGAAGAATCTACGCAATTTAATGCAGAAGATATTAATTATGTAGTTCCTAGAGTGTCTTCGAGTTATGTAGATGAAGAAATTCTAGATTTCTTGCCAGAAGAAACCTGCCAGCAACAAGCTAGAACTTTAGGAGAAATGCCCACTTTGATTTTCAAAAAAAAATCTAAGCTAGAATCTGTCTGTGGTATTCAGCTAGAACAAAAAGCAGAAAGTAAAGACTATGAAACTACACAAGGGTGTAGTGAAAGCAGTCCACATGGAGATGGCTACAGCTCAGGGGTTATTAAAGATATTTGGACAAATATGACAGACAGAAATTCTGCAGCGATGGTAGAAATAGAAGGAATAGAAGATGAATTGTTTTCAGCTGATGTAAATAACTATTGCTGCTGTTTGGATACAGAAGCAAAAGTTGAAACTCTCCAGGAGCCCAATAAAGCAGTGCAGAGATCAGAGTATCATCTTTGGGAGGGTCAAAAGGAGAATTTAGAGAAGAGAGCCTTTGTCTCAAATGATTTATCAAAAGTAGATGGTGGTGACTATACTACACCATCAAAACCTTGGGATGTTAACCAGGATAAAGAAAACTCATTTATACTTGGTGGTGTGTATGGGGAGCTCAAAACATTTAACAGTGATGGAGAATGGGCAGTGGTGCCACCTAGTCACTCAAAAGGGAGCTTATTACAATGTGCAGCTTCTGATGTAGTGACGATAGCTGGTACAGATGTTTTTATGACTCCAGGAAATAGCTTTGCCCCTGGTCATAGGCAATTATGGAGGCCATTTGTATCATTTGAACAGAATGAGCAATCAAAGAGTGGTGATAATGGATTAAATAAGGGGTTTTCTTTTATCTTCCATGAAGACTTATTGGGAGCTTGTGGTAACTTTCAAGTTGAAGAACCGGGGCTTGAATACTCATTCTCTTCCTTTGACCTGAACAATCCATTTTCACAAGTTCTTCATGTAGAGTGTTCGTTTGAGCCAGAAGGAATTGCATCTTTCAGCCCTAGTTTTAAACCTAAGTCAATTCTGTGCTCTGATTCAGACAGTGAGGTTTTACACCCCAGGATATGTGGTGTTGATCGAACGCAGTACAGGGCTATACGGATTTCTCCAAGGACTCACTTTCGCCCAATTTCTGCATCTGAACTTTCTCCAGGTGGTGGAAGTGAGTCAGAATTTGAGTCAGAAAAAGATGAGGGAGGTATTGCTGTCCCTTCTCAAGTAGATGTATTTGAGGATCCACAAGCAGATCTCAAACCTCTGGAAGAAGATGCAGAAAAAGAAGGGCATTATTATGGAAAATCGGAGCTTGAATCTGGAAAATTCCTTCCCAGATTAAAAAAGTCTGGAATGGAGAAGAGTGCACAAACATCACTGGATTCCCAAGAAGAGTCGGCTGGGATGTTGCCAGCAGGAAACCAAGATCCCTGTTTAGAATGCAGTATGAAAGAATCTCTAGATGGGAGGGCGATGGAGAGCTCTAAAGTAAACTGCAGAATAGTGGAGCCACGTGAGGAGACTAGCAGGTTTTGCAGTTGTAAAGCAGGGTGCCATTTCCCCACGTACGAGGATAATCCTGTTTCTTCAGGAGAGCTTGAAGAGGTATGTGGATATGTAAAATTATGGAAATTGCAGCTGGCAGCTGATAACCAGCAATTTGTCATGTGACAGTTCAATTTAAATGTTTGTAATTGTATAGTTCTAGAAAAACACAGTTTTGTAGAAACACTGGAGGTTCTATCTGAACATAAGGAAAAACTTTTTGACTGTAAGGGTGACCTAGCACTGGCACAGGTTGCCCAAGAAGGTTGTGGAGTCTCCATCCTTGGAGATATTCAAAAGACATCTGGATGTGGTCCTGGGCTACCTTCTGTAGGTGGCCCAGCTTGAGCAGGGGGAGTTGGACGTGATGACCTCCAGAGTTCCCTTTGAACCTCAATAATTTTGTGATTCTGTGAAAAATTAACCATCTTCAGGCATTATGGTGTCATCTTGCACACCTTTAGAAATATATGCATGTGTACACTCATGTGACTTTAAAATCTGTTTACCTTAGGTTTTCAGCTTATCTGATTTACATATAATATGTTAAAATGTGCATAAAGTTTGAGTAATGAGATATTACTGATTTTGATTCAAACCTATTTTAAAATTTTGAAGAGGAAGATTTGAAGTTGCTCTTTGCCATATGTATTATAGTTACTTCCAAGTAGAAGAATTTGGAATTGAATTATTGGATGTAAACTTCAGGAAAGAAAGGTTTGTAAAAAGGATACTAAAATGCTCTCTCATCAGCGTAGTCACAAAAAGAAATAAAACACAGATGCAAAATATCCATCCCTACCACTGCTAGGAGGCCTAACTATAACTACAGGTTAAGTTCAGAGTTTTCTTTCAGGTCATTGTAGCCATAGGTTAAGTAATGATCAAGAGCAAAAATCCCTTCTAGCCAAAACCACCCAAATTCTTCTTGCTGTGAGTTCCCTCTGCTCTTGAGAAGAAATATTTGACCAGCAAAATGAAGGTCCTTGAATGCATCCAGAGGAGGGGCACAAAGCTGGTGATAGGGCTGGAAGGCATGTCCTGTGAGGAGCAGCCAAGGACTTTGGGCTTGTCTGGTTTGGAGAAGAGAAGACTGAGGGGCAACTTCATTGTTCTCTGCAGCTTCCTGAGGAGGGGATGTGGAGAGGGAGGTGCTGAGCTTTTCTCCCTGGAATCCAGTGACAGGACACATGGTTCAAAGCTGCACCAGGGAAGGTTCAGACTGGACATGAGGAAGCACTTCTTTACCGAGAGGGTGGTCAAACACTGGAACAGACTTCCTAGAGAAGTAGTCGATGCCCCAATCCTATCAGTATTTAAGAGGCATTTGGACAATGCCCTTAACAACATGCTTTAACTTTTGGTCTGCCCTGAAGTGTTCAGGCAGCTGGACCAGATGGTCATTGTAGATCCCTCCCGACTGAAGTAATCTATTCTATTCTAAAATAATTTAGTTGTGCAGCCAGCACAGAGATGTTGTCTGGATAGTTATAAGTTGCATCTTACATTTTCTTTTCCTCTTCAGCCTCCTCTTCCACATACTCAGCAGTTGTAGTATTGACATTAGGAGGGAATCTTTTTAATTTTCAACTGAAGAGTTGCACCCAGCTTGTGTTGTGCAATTGTATAGTCCTCAATTACAAGTTTGAAACACTAATTCATGCATGGGAAAGCTAACCTTTTTCTTGCTAAAACTAAAGCTTACCTTTATGTTGGACAAAATCAGAGTTCCTTATTTTCCTTCCTCCTCATTTGTTTCTCCTCTTATCCTCCTTTAAATTAATGGCTGTTGCAGCTTCTTTTCCCAGTGTCAGTAAGATGATGTCTGCTGCTTGCAAAAGAGAATAAAATTTGTGACTTTTCCAGACTCTTTCTAAACATCTTGGTTCCTGCTGCTCTGTTAACTGTGATGAAGTGGCTCAAAATATTTTCTGGAGTCTGGGAATTTTGTAGGTTTGTGCCAGACCTTGCAAAAAGAGCCACAAAAAAAGTTAATAGACTGTAAGTCAGAACAGATTCTGGAATTACCTTTTAGCAGGAGAATCTAACTTCATCAGTCAGTAGGATATAATGAATGAACAAATGGTGTAATACAGTTATTTGTGACAGCAAGAGTCTAAAGTTCCTTTCAGCCCTTTTCAGATCTCCTTTATGGATGCTTAGTGCTCCATGAAGATGTTTATCCTCATCTTTGCTTTAACCACTTACCCATTCAAGAAAGTAGTAAATGTCTGGTGTAAAATAAGTTTACAGTGGTTCCACAGGGAGGTAGCTGTGAGGTTGAAAAAAACCTTTGGTATTGAATGGTGCTCAAAAAGCTCTGGTATTTATTTTCTTTAAGTTCCTTAGTGCAAGGGAAAAACTACTTGCTTCCCTTGCTCAGGTTGCATGGTTTTGTAGGCATTTTCATAGCTTCAAAATTATAAGCCACTGAGAAGTACAAAGGGCCAACAACCGTCTCAGCAGTCTAGACTCCAATTTGGTTTGCAATTAAGCTCTTCCTAGGGGGCTTGAGCAGCCCTGACTACAGCCTAAACTCAGAAAGACTGGGTTAACCAGCCCTCCTGTATCTAGCATGTCTCGAGAGGATGCATGCACACTCTGGGCTTTTCTAAGAGCCATTAGTCTGCATCTGAAGGTGATAGGCTTTTTGCCTTGAGAACATTCATCTAAATTTATTATTGTAGTTAAGTCTATCTGTAAAAGAAGAGGTTTTTTTAAGCATTAAAACCCATTTTAGTATGTTGGTTATGAAGTAAACTTTAATCAGTAAAGATGATGACTATATCGTGTGCAAGAAGGGTGCAAATGTCATGCAAGTATGTCCTCTGTGTGAGAACTGTTTTCTTTTTAAGAGTGATATCTATTTTCATGAGCAGTAACCAAAATCAATGTAAAATACCTAGAAGTGGAACAGTTTAGGAAAACCGTTCTTCCTAGACACTCCACAAAGACATGCATGGAAAAAAGATTTTTAACTTGACCAGAGGCAATGGAATTGATGGATTAGTGCAGCTCAATATTTGTGAAGGATTTTTTTAAAAATGAAACTTTTGTGCTTCTTTTTACTGACTTAGGATAAAAATTAATGTTATTGTTTAACTCACTGCTATCTAACAAAAAGTTTGAGTTGTGTTCTGAGGTACCTCCAATATTTTTTGTGTAAATAATGGCTATGAAAATAATAATGCAGAGCACAGTGTAATAGTAAGACATTCTGGTTTGCATCACATAAACTTGAATTATACATGTGCTGTGCAGACACAGATCTTTGAATACCTCCTATTTATAAGAATGTAGAAGAATCTGGCTCAGTTTCCTCCCTCTTACCTTCTATATTAGAACACTTCTAGACTTGTAGCATATTTTGCAGAAGGAATTTGCTGATAGCTCCTGCAGAAACTCTTCAAGAGTGAATGATAATTATATACCTAGCCTTAAAATTAAAAAAACCCAAACAAACAAAATAAAAAAAAAATCCCAAACACCACCACCCCCAACCAACCCCCCCGCCCCTCACCACCCCACCACCACCCCCAAAAAGTACCCACGGAAGTACAGTCCTTTTTCTTCCAAGTAAATGCTCTTACTGTTTAGCTGTGGAGTCATGGGTAATTACACAGTCTGGTCCAGTTAATGGTCTCTGAATATAACAACACTGCATCTCTTATCAGCAAATTTTATATGGGCTCTGATCTACTAGGTGTGCCCTAAAAATTCTAATACTGTTGAGTCCTTGACGAAGATAAAGGGATTTGTGGGTTTTGTTGGAATCGGACTAAACTTTGGAGGTCTGAACACACCTAGGACAATGCATTTGTGGATGAGGAAATTTTAGTGGCAAAACCTGTGTTTATGGATCTCATGGCTTAATTGGCCTGTTAGATTTGGTGAGGTACTTTGCTTGACTGGAGTAATGCAATGTAAGTATATGACTCCTTTAGGAAAGGCTGTCAAGAGAGGAAGGTAAGAGGGGTGCCTTACATATATCAGTTCTGAGGTCAATATATAAAAGGCAAA
The DNA here is from genome assembly GCF_000687185.1 of Egretta garzetta. NCBI lineage: Eukaryota > Metazoa > Chordata > Aves > Pelecaniformes > Ardeidae > Egretta > Egretta garzetta. The sequence continues at coordinate 4,521,531 of NW_009260399.1, read as the reverse complement.
CACACTTCCATCTTTTTAAAGAGGGAAAAGGAACTTTGGGTATTACCAATGACCCTCTTAGATTTCCTAAATAAATGTTTTAACCAGTAAATGGCATGGATGCATAAGAAAGGGAGAAAGTTTGTAAGTATTGATTTGGCAAAAAAGATTGCACACTCAAAATAACAGTAGCTTACTAGAGACAAGGGAGGTGATTAATTTTTCTGGTCTGGGGAGTAAAATACATGTTTATGAAAGTCCCTGGTGGTATCAAACTGGGAAAGTCTGCAGTTACACTGGAAGACAGGGTTAGAATCGAAAGGTTGTGAAATTGGAGAAACAGTCTGAAAAATAAAATGCAATCCAGCAGGGACAAATACAAACTTCTCAAGAAAATAATAATCCTCTTCACAAACATAGTGCGAGGAGTGACAGGCAAGGAAATGCTGTGAAACAGAAAGGCATCTTCAAATAGATCATAAGCTGAACATAAATCAGCAATGACACACTGCGTAAGACAGTGTTGTGATAGATAAATAGGAAAGCCCTTCTGTAAGAGAGGAGGTCGTGCTCCTCTGGAGCTGGAAAGCCTTCTGGAGGACCAGGCTCAGCTCCCATTACCTTATATCAAGAAAGATGTCCTGAGGAGAGCAACACAAACTTTTGAAAACAGAGTAAAGAAACGGGTTGTTTTATAAAGAGAGAAACTTGAAGAAGAGCCCAGCAGTTCTGCAGAAGCCATGTTCATAATTACAGGAGATAAGGAAAAAACTCTGCTTGTCCTCTCGGCTCTGGTAAACACAAAGGATGTGGATGTGATGACCTTAAATCACAGCAAAGGAAATTGAAGAAAAATAATTCTAACCAGAAAATGAGCTTACTGTACAGGTGAATTATTTTTAGGGAAGCAGTGGAAATTCTGTCTTGAAGAGATTTAGAGTATAGGAATAGTGCATTATAGTTGATTCCAGCTTTGTGAAAGACTATAGAGACTAGATTATTTTACAGCGTCCTTTACACATATTTTCAGAGAAATTTGAGAATTAGGTGACGTCCAAATAGGTGTTAAGAATATAAAGTCTAGACGCGGCTCCCTTTGTTCATTTGTGACTAGCTGCTTGAGCCAGATGTTTTTTCCCTGGGTAGCTGATGAACTAAAATTAGGATCTGATCTTTTGGAATGAGACTCAGTGGGTTCATTGCTGCTTTGACTTTGAAATTATTCATGTGTTTCTTGTATTCTTTCTGCTAGTAGGGGGTTACAGAGCAGGTTCAAGGAAATTTTTACTTGCAGATTAATAAGACTTTTACTTTTTCTGTGGTTGGTTATGGAAGTGTCAGTTGTAACACTTCAGGAAATAACCAGATCATAATGAGGCTTTGGTGCTTACTCTGTTCAGATTCTGCAAAATTCTTGTCACTGCCTCGATCCTTGTAAGCATACGTTCTGAAAGTGTAGAATTATTCAGTGCTGGTGTTTTCAAATTAGTATCTAACGCCCAAATAGCCCATCCTGAAAGGCATAACAATTTAGATGAAAAAAAAAAAAAAAAGCTATTTAGATGGGTAGCTGTAAAATTTAATGAACCTTTTCATAAAATACTGGAAGTGCCCTTTTTTTCCAGGACCTTCAGGCAGACAGTCCTTAAAACTATAGACCCCTGCTCTGAGAAGATGTTTTGCATAAATTTTGCTTGAAGAATAGAGTTCTGACCAGTGTAACTTTTCTAACTAGCAAATGACTAATCTGCCATATGAACTTGCTGTGGACTTTTGACTGTAACTGTAGGGAAGAACTTGTGATGGAAGCAAAGAAATCAACAAAAATGATTGCTGCCTCATACAAAAGTGTTAGTTAAGGAACAGCAAGAAAAATCGTATTAATACTTCCCCCGATGCAGATTGTTCATAAAATAAGATCTAAATTAAGCACATTGTGCACCAGTTCTTGGTGGAGGAAAAAAAAGCGTTGCATATTCATAAATGCTCTCTAAGAAATTTACTTGAGGTTGCTAAATAAAACTATCTGTTATTTTTTGCCAAGAAGAAAGTAATTTCTTAATGAACTGTTTTGTATGAGCAATCAAATTCTTACCTGAGGAGAAATAGTTTTTTATATATATATATTTTTAACAAAAAAATATTTTGGGGTGTGTGGTTTTTTTAATCTATCAACACCAACTTCCCTTTTAAACCCCACCCCTCTGCCCCCTCCAGATTTCTCCTACCTTTTGTTCCTTGTTTTTTCCATCTGCGCATTTATCATTCAGGTAATAAAACCTCAACAGTACCAGATTTATCATTTTATTATATGAAAGGGTTGTCTTTTTTTTTTTTCTTTTTTTCTTGAATTCTGCTTTCATACTTCCAGACCTGGTCTTTCCCAACTTTGGTAGTCACTGTTTCCTCACCTGCCTGAATGCTCCCATCAAAGATACTCCTCAAAGTTGGCTTAGTGTCCTGTCATACAGAAACTACAATTAAGTTTTATCTGATGTCAGCAAACCAACAGTACCACTGAAATGTGCTGTTTATCCAGCTGCCTGCTGGTCACAGTTGAAAACCATGCTGTTGGATTTGTCCCTTGCTGTAGTGAGCGTGGAACAGCTTACATGAGCAAAAGAGTAAAATGCTCCTCCTGGGCTTTCATTCTGGCAGGCCCAGCTCCGTGGTCTGAAGTGTGTTCACCAAAGCAGTTTGTCCTTGTCCCCAGGTCAATATAATCTGATATTCTGCTGCATTCTGGCAATGCAGCTTCATCCGCTAATGAATTACGTATTGCTGTCCATAACAGCCTTGTGAAGAAAGCAGCAATACACTAAAACTGTGTAGAACTGTAATCTCCTCAGCCGCTTTATTTCAAATCTGTGTGTGAGTGGAAAAGGTGAGGGAAAATCTTGTCAGCTGTAGGAAATGGCATTCATGGTTTGGGAAACAATCTTTCACTTCTCTGCTTGTTTTCCCTTTTTTTCAGTTGTATCCATAACAAAACTATGCTATTCCATCAAAAATGCTGTTTAAAATGGTTGTTATCCACTTAAGCTTACAAAATCTCTCCTTCATGTTAGCTACTTTACTCCAGCTAGATTACAGAGTCGTTTCACTGTGATTTGATCTTTGAAGCAGCACTAGCATTTTTAGTGGAAAAAAACTAATACTTGCTTTTATTCCTTTAGAAAGTGTTTGTACTGGTGTTTGCAGAGAATGTTTGTTCTTTTTATACCAGAGGTTTCAGTTGAGATTTTGGATAAAAGACCTAAGTGGATGGCCCTGCTGTTCTATGAAGTTCTTAGGAAGGTTCATTTGAGAAAACAGACATAAAGTGATGTTGGAAGGAACAGATGTGAGCTAGATGCCAATGAAAAACATAAAAATGCCATTTAAAGGTTTTGAAATTATTTAACTCTTTCAAACTCTTACACAAACAATAGCAAACATTAAAATGATTTCTTTTTTCATCTGTTGACTTAACTCTCAGTAGGGGACAGATGAGAGGGTGACAGAAGCAGAACTGAAGCTTTTGGGTTTGTGTCTAACTGCACAATTCTGACCTGAATCTACTGAAAACTCATAGACAATTGTGACTGAAATCCGGCAGGATTTGGGGGGAGGAGAATCTTTCATAACATTACCCTAGTGTTTGTGCTAATGAATGCTGAAGTCCTTAAGGGATTTTATGTATCCTCAACCACGAGCTCTGAGAGAAGCATCGGTTACCGTATGTCTAGCTGTAAAGCAAGAAAGGAAACCCAACCGTCGTCTCTCCAACCTGCAGCAAGGCTGGAGTGCAGCAGCATTGCAGTTGGTTTTGCCTTGTTGTCTTCGAGCTGTACTAAGAATAAAGTAAAATAGATAGGAATAGTTTCAGAGAGGAAGGACTTCCACTTGCAATTTCTAATACTGGTACAATTGAGAATAATGCTGTTTAGATGGGTAGCTGGGAAATTAATTAAAACTTTTCATAACATAAGGGAAGTGCATGTATGTGTTGAGAGGAGAAGGTGGCAAAAATTGAAAATGCTTTTTTTTAAAGGGAAAGAAGAGGAAGGTAGAGTGATGGGCCTCTTCTGGCATTGGTATTTCTTATAATTAAGGGTATTTCTTTAATTTTCAGAAATTTTGATGATGGCAGGCTGTACAATTACAGTAAACACCTAAGCAACTGTAGGAGAAAATGGTTTTCTTCAGTGAATATATAAAATGGACATCAGCTCGGGTCCCCCATCACCTCCCAAGCAAAACCCCCAAAAGGCTTTAGCATGGATAGCAGGTCTATTACATCCGTCCTTTTGCTTTACACATCTGACCTTAATGCTGCTTTAGAAACAGCGCACGCCATTCCAGAAGGGTCAGCGTGGGGGCAGGAGGGCCAGGTCTGAGCTCCCACTGAAGCCCTGCGGGGCCACACGGTGTGCGGCCGGACGTCTCTCTGGCTTCCTCCATCTCGGCTGGTGTCGAGGCAGTGATGGAAGGACACAGGGGCTGAGCCAGCGTCATTTCAGTCACGGAGCCATCCTGAGGCAGATTCGTAGGCTCTGATGGTGACTCAGCCCAGGAAGCAAGGCCGCCGTAGTGTGTTACACCCTGCCAGGCTCAAGCTGGCTTTGCTTGTAACCCATTGTGGTTCATCCAGCTTGTCACACGTGCAGATACAAGTGCAGGTGTGACACCAGCGATGTGGGAAACTTTGAAGTCAGTAAAGCATTGTGTCTGTGGAGTTTAGATGCCTTTATCTGTAGCCAGCAGCAGAGTGAGGCTTCCATGATTGAGTTTATTTGTAAATGCACGTATTTCTTATGCAGTTCTGCATCAAATACCCTTGAGCCTTTTCTTTTTCTTTTTTTTTTTTTTAAAAAAAACTCCAAAACTTTGGCTTAACTTTCTAAGAACTCCCTTTTCTGGAGTTGGGGTTTGAGCTCTTGGAGGGTGGTTCCAAAAGACTATTCCTAGGTCTTAGGGAGCAGAACCCAGCATGGATAATTTCAATATGCATTATAGCAGAATTTCACGGGGAAAAAAGTTTAATCTGCAGATGCTTCAGAATACAGCACTCCTGAGATGCTTCTTTGGTTTAAGAGGGATTTCTCTTTATTAAGTAATAAGTGTTTGTAAGTTTAGGTTCTATAGGTTTGTAGTTCTACAAAAGAGGAACAAATGAGACTTATTAATTTTCCATGCTTAAATATTCTCAGTTTTACAGAGGAGGAACCTGGGTAGAAACTCAGTGTTGACCCTCGTTCTTTAATGCTTTTTAGTAGCTAGTTGCACCGTAGTTTGTTTTTGAATTGTTCTATCTAATATCTTTAGGGGACGTTAAAAGCTGGCATCGTCTTTTGAAGGTTAATGGGGTTACCACAGATGCAGTCATAAGACTAGGGACATGTCTGTTGTGACAAGCCTTTGGTATTTCAGCCATGTCCATTCATTTTATAAGGAAAGGGCTGTGGTAATTTAAATTAGCATTAAAGTATGGGGAGCGATGGGGGTGTATTTAGGCATTTTTAGTGAGCAGATTGAGATTATTTTTAGCATAAAGACAGATTATTAATCATGCTCATAGCCAGTATTTGCTTATAACCAGTTTTTCCTCGTGTTGACATGTTGATTCTCTAGTTTAATTTTATATTATCCCATTGTTGGTAATGGTACTGCTAATTCACCCTTCCAGACTTTAAACGTTAAACTTTGCTGCTTTTTGTTTGCTTTCTTTTCTGCTTTGTTTTACACTGAACTATTTGTCATGTTGACTAATGTTGTTTCGCTGTAGTTTCATCTCTTGGGTAGCTATCTGTTCTCTCAGATTTTTGTACTTAAATGTGTGCTTCAATTATACCGTGTAGGGCTGGCATTCATCCCTTTGTTGTGGATTTGTACAACTCTGTGTCAGCAAGGTATAAGCCCCTGCGTGGAGTTCATATGGGATATGACTTCAGAAAATGGACGCTCCACTGTAGTTAGACAGTCTTTTCCCATTAGTATTAGAAATTGAATAGTTCTAGCACATTGGTTGTAATACCAGAGTTTCCTCCTTTACATGTAAGTATATTATTTTTGGCTAAACGAAGCGTGATTATTGTCTAAACACTTTCCTATATTGAATGCTAATCTGCAGAGAATGAGTGGCAGCCAGGAAAAGCAGTGCTGGTGGGAAAAGGCGCTCTATTCTCCCCTTTTTCCTGCATCACAGTGTGAAGGTAAGAAGCTGTGCCTGTTTGAACTAACTTGCTGTTGCACCTGTGTCTGAATGAAATGCGCTCTTATGGATGTGAATTGTTGCAGATGAATTGGCACCACCATCTCTATTTTAAAAAAGAAAAAACCAGTAAGCTTCCACAAGAAATTCTCTTATCTGAGAGAGAACTGGGATGCTTCAGTTACATTTGTAATAGATCTCTAGCGTGCTTCTAAAGAGTTTTTAAATGGAAATGCTTTTAAAATAGTCTTAAAATATATGCAAATTTACTTAATTCCAGAGCCTGGAATTAAGTAAACAGAATATTAATCTCTGATTCTGAAAACACTTTATTACATTTTTTGAATATGTTTCAACCTGAATAATACTTATTAGGTAGCTCATTTTGTAAGAATGTGAAAACATGATAATTACCTTTTATGGGTTCGCATAAATAACATGCCAGCTATTCAGTGAACGTGTGGAATTTCTCTCCAGCTGAGAAGGAGAGGGATTTGCCTCTTGGCCACTCCTTTCACAGTGACAATCTGGGAATTTTTCTGTCCCACGCAGAGAGTAAATTCAGCCTTGGTAGGCAGGCTGCTCGCGAGCGGAAGCAGGTGTGCTTCCAGCACTCTCTGTTGCCTCCCAACAATTCGTAGCATCTGACAGCTGGCCCAAGCCCAGGTTTCCAGTGGACAGGCAAGAATCCAGACAGCTTTTTTTTTGCCTGCATACCAATTTACCTTTTCTGGGGAGAAGGCAAGAAGCTAAGTAAGACCATTCTGTGTACTGAATTGACAGGCTGGCTGAGGCTTTCTGTTGGTAGAGGCTCAGTGCAAGAAACTTTTGATCTGAGTCCCTAATAATCTGGAAATAGATTAGCCAGTAATTATTACTGAACTATTTTTGGAGTGCACCTTAAAGTGCAACCAACTAAACAGTGTTCTTGGTGCCTAAATGCCCTTACTCCGGTGTTTAGGACGGTTCGGGTTACTTTCAAGAACACCTTAATTTACTTCGCTCCCAACTATAGAAACATGTTTGTGCAGTGAAAGGGAATAGATTGATACCTACAGGACTTCGTCTTGCCTCCTGGACTGGTCACAGAACCTCCCATATTAGAAAAAATACCCTCAGTTTTTACAAAATAGAGATTTTTAGTGACCTTTTCTAAAGTTTGTGGGTTTTTTTTCCCCACAGCGATGATTGCACAGGTATTAGTGGTGTACTAGCAAATGTAGTGACTCCCAGTTTGAGTATGTATTTTACACAGAGTAGTCCTTGAATTCCTGTGAGTGAATTGTGTCATCTGTTTGCTGACATCTGCTGGTGAATCTGCATAACTGTCTCAGTGTTTCACCACCTTACTTCATCAGAGGGAGGCAGAATATACGGTACAAAATTCTATGGAGTACAGAACCTACTTGATACAGTGGCAGAATTTTTGTGAAGTAGAATAGTTCCAGGATTTCCTCTTTTAGGCTAAGTTTAACAAGACTCGAGCTTTATCCTTAGAGCTAATGTTACTCTTTCACAAATCTTCAGTTGTATCCAGTTTTCTGTATGGGTATTTTTTAATATATGGATATTGATGCATGTGATCCATATATATCAATATGATAAATGTTGATATTTTATGTGGAAGTTTACTCTGGTGAGTAGAAACCACAGCCATTCATGTCAACTTTTTTTTTTTTTTAATCTTCAGTCAGGATCAGGCTGCTGTTGCAGTATGTTTTGTATGGGTATAGAACTAGAAATGATCTAAAACACTGTGCAGTATCAGAATTGAAAAATATACCAAACCATTTATAATAAAAAAGTAATTGTTGCTCTTTGTGCCTTACTAATTTAGATGTTTTCATTAAGTGGCTTCTTTTTTATTATTATTTGGTTGTCCAGGTAAGATTTGATGAAGCTTCTGTAAGGCATTAAAGATGTAAACTATAAAATCCCCCACAAGCATAGAGTTTACAGGGCTTAGACTGTGAATTCCGAGAATGCTTCTCTAGATGCTTTCATTTTGGCTAAATGTGAATAACAGTGTTCCTCAATTCTGTTTTTTCTTCCTTTTTCCTCTGAAACACCCCCACAAACACAATGTAAGAGTGTTACACAAATGCCAAGGGAGAGAATGGTGTAGGAGAATTTGCAGATGTAAAGGAAATATCCAATGATGATCAGCATCTTTTAGATTTTAATATGGTAAGTTTGTCATTGGTTTGGGGGAGGAGGTTTTTTGTTTATTTTATCAGGGCGTGCCACCGTGTCTTTCCTTTCATCAGTTTTCAGTCTGGCCTCAAATCAAATTTGTGTGAAAACCTTCAAAAGCTTTTCTTTCCTGACTCTGTGTTTTAATCTCTTCTGTGTCTTGAAGCGTTCTTCTGAAAACTCCTCTGCATGGTACTTCGGGGAGTACAGCCCTTTGTACAAAGAGTTGCACTTCTAGTAGTTAGGCAAACTCGGTTTCCTTTGGGAACACTTGGCTTTTGCTTGTCATGTGTGTTAAACATGAGTCTTTTTTTCCTCAACTTCTCATTTCAGTAAGCGTAGAGTGGGCTGATGTGCACTGTGAAGGCAGAAAGGACCAGTAACTAAAGGCACAAACACAATGTATGCTGAATTCTGCCCTGCTTACAAACAAAAACCTGATTTTTTGCTGTAGGGAGAATCTTCGTGTACACGTGCACTTACTGATACACTTTTAAGCTTTATAGTGATGATAGCACTTAAGTTTATGCTGCAGCATGCTTGCTATAGCTTTACTCAGTCAGCTGAAAATATATTGGTTTTGCTTGAAGTTCAGTCAGATCTGTGCTGTGTTTTCTCAGTATTTAACACGACCAAATTTTGAAGATAACTTTTACAGTAACTTTCTAACATGACCTATGATAATGGTGCATTCTAACTGAGTTCACTTTTGATTCTCTTGCTGTTTCGTGCAAATCCTAACATGAAGGAATAGGAAAAAATAATAAATGCCCCGCCATTCTTTTCCTGCTGTTCTGCAGTCCTTTCTACATAGTGGACTAAGTCAGGGAAGTGGAGGACTTGCCCCGTAATCGTGACATCTCTTGAACTGCTACCAAACTATATAACCTCCCAGCTCAGACAGAAGGAAGCATGTTTTTTATTGTTCCCCATCAACACTGTCAGTTTAAATCCTTAGGTTTCTTCTGTTTATGAAGCAAGATGTGCAGATGATATAAATGCTGAGGCAAAACCAAATGGCTTCAGGAAGAAGGTCTACTCCAGTGATAGCTCCAGCTCTGAAGACACAGCTTCAGAAGGTGGAAGTGAATGGGCTGATCCGTGTGAGGAGGAGCTTTTTTCTCGAACTCAACTATAAAAACTGCAGAGTAGAACAGATGATTTAAAAGTAACATGAGATGGAAAACTGTCCTTCCCGAGGGTCTGTAGCTCTAAAACAACAACTTGAGTTTCCTCTTCAGTTAATGGATTCAGATGTGTATTTATCTTTCTCTTCTTGCTTATTTTATAGATGAGGACAACAGCTGTCCTGTTGAAGACTTTTTTTTTTTTTTTTTTCCCCTCCCCCCTAAAAAAAACCCCTGTTAAATTCTTGGCTATTTGAACTAGACTAGATTGTGTTGTCAAATCAAGAATGGATGTGCATGTGCTTGTCTTAGTAGTACCACTGCTTTTTTGCATCTTAATTGCAGTTATTTTCATTCGTAACTGTAGCCCTACCACTATTACTATCTTCTTAGCATCGCAGTGTCTACAACTACTTCTGCTGTTCGGAGACTTCCGCTTTCTGCACATTAGGCTTTGTTCTTTAAGAACTGGGAGATAAATACTTAACACTGTAATCTATCAGTGCCTTTCTGAATGCAGGAGAAAAGCATGAATGACTTGTCCAGTCTTCATCCAGTAAATCTCATAACTTTGAAGTAGGAACAACAGGGTTGTGCTTTAGAGACTTACAGAAACTGTGTTTTCTATCCTATGGTTCCCCCCTCCCGCAAACCAACACTGAGGATACCATGGTTTGTATTTTTGCTAACTGGAGAAGCCAAGGATTTTTTTGTAGGTATGGAGGCAATGTGGGGTTTTTTTTTCCCTTTTTTTTTTCTTTTTTTTTGTCCTTTTTAGCAACTTGCCAATGTGGGGCAGACGTTTAAAAAGTAACACCAAAAATAATAAACCACTGGGGTGATGTGTGGATTGTTGTGAATTTTGTAACGAGTAATGAGAGTGTTGTCTTGTTGCAGATGATGGCATTCATGTAACCTGCAAAAGCATCCTGTTCTGAACTTGAGCCTGAATGACTGAAACTATCTAAACTTGCTCAGAGTGTTCAATGTTTTAAATGCAAAGGGTCAGTGCTTCACTTGAAAGAAATCCTGTGGCTGCTGCAGTTAGCTGCTGTTGTGGCTGTAAACTTAGTAACTATCTCGTAGCTCATTTTGTGTTTCTGAGAGAATGTGTGGGGCAAGTTACGGGCGCGGTGGGCGGGGGTCGGGAAACAGTGACTTACAACATACACGCGTGATTGCAGTAGTGATTGTTGCTTTCTGTGACTTGCTTTTAAATTTTATTTTGTTAACTTAGAAAGTCAATACATTGTCAAGTTGCATCTGTACAAGACTATCAACTCCTTGTGCTTTTAACACATTATGCAAAATGTATAAGCCAGGAGGAGCAATATTTGCAAAACTAAACATTCTAAGTTTTTACCGACTCATAGTTTAAAAAACAACAACAACAACTAACTAGTCTATACAATAGCAGCATGTCTATAACACCAGGGAGTGCAGAAAGTCCAATACTGACTTGAAAAGCTTAACCATTAATTCTGACAGGCAATAACCCTCATGAGAACTGTAGCTGTTTGAAATGTGAGCTGAGCTGCCTTTGAAATATGTTCTGTGCTAGAAAGGTTTCCTGAGTAACTGGGTGTTGTTGCCTTTATTTGATTGATAATGTAAGAATTGAAAGGCAGGGTTGGGAAGCCGTGCCATTCTCGCTGCAATGCTTTGGTCGAGATCCTTACTTAAAATTGGCTTGGTTTGTCCTTACCCAGGGACTTTCTTTTGGTCCTCCTCTTAGACTATGTTTTAGGGTTTGTATTCATACAGCAAATCTTTTGACACTTTACAGATTCTTTTCTTAATTTATTTGCAGACTTTGGATAGATTTTTATATATTTTACTTTCTTCTGGAGCTTCCTTGAGAGGTTGATTAGCACCTGCACTGAGAACTAGTTAACCGTAACATGAAAGTAAAAAAGAACTTTACACACAAATTCTTCAAATCACTACAGTGAAGAATGGAATAGAATTTCATTCGAGAACAAGAAATGACCAAATGGACATATTTCAAACACAAACTTCAGCTCAGTTAATTTTGGCTAGAGCTGCTTCTTTGGTAAGAAAGGGCTCAACAACAAAGGTGTTGCTTATAGTTACATCGTGGCATGTAATAATTCCAGCACCTTTGGGGAAAATAAAACCGTATATTGAGCTTGGGCAATAACAAATTGTCTTTACTTGTTTTCATAGTTTAATGGCTAAAGCTCTAAAGCTTTCAGTGAGAGTTGAAGCGTGGTTTTTAGTTTTTCTGTATGGATAGAAACACACACAACAACAACAACAACAACAACAAATTGGCATACGGTGAACCGCACTGTGGTATGAAGCGCATTGCATATCCATAGCACTGAAGTATCAGTTTTCCATTCCTGGGCTGAAATTTGTTTCTACTTTTTGCTTCAAGTGGTTGTATCGTTCTGATTTCACGTACACCAGAGTAACTGATTTTGTTTTCTTGTGGAGTTACTTAACACCGAATAAAAATATAAAAGGACAATTGGATGGCGTGTGTGTGTGTGTGTGTTCATTTTCTTTAGCTGACGTATATAACTGAGATGCAATGTGGCAGTTAAGAATTAAACATTCTGGAGAGAGAGCATGAGGTATCTAGTTTGGGAGTCCTTTTCGTTCTACTTTTTATTCTTTTTCAGTACAACACAGGAAAATTAAAGACAATGCATATGTTCTTAAAAAAAAAAAAAAAAGACAAGCAAATAAAATTGCTTGCACACAAGCTGGAGAGGTGGGCCTGTATGAACCTCATGAGGTTCAGCAAGGCCAAGTGCAAGGTCCTGTACCTGGGT
>NW_009260399.1:4504342-4508948 GCF_000687185.1 Egretta garzetta | reverse complement strand
GTGACAAGACAAGGGGTAATGGTTTTAAACTAAAACAGGGTAGGTTTAGACTGGATGTAAGGAAGAAATTCTTTACAATGAGGGTGGTGAAACACTGGAACGGGTTGCCTAGAGAGGTGGTGGAGGCCCCATCCCTGGAAACATTCAAGGCCAGGTTGGACGGGGCTCTGAACAACCTGATCTGGTTAGCGGTGTCCCTGCTCACTGCGGGGGGGTTGGACTAGATGACCTCTAGGGGTCCTTTCCAACCCAAAACATTCTATGAAAATAAGCTTATTCCTCATTTTAAGTGTTTCTGTAGAAAATATCATTATCTCATTCAAAAAATTAATTTGTAATGACTTCACATTTATAGAACATGAGACCTCTTTCAAAAAAAACCCTAAAGGAACCCACCCCAAGCAAACCCGGACCTTCTCTCACACTTTTATACAGTATGGGATCTAGAATAGCAGGCTTTATTTTTGTGCCCAGCCATCAACTGGTCAGCATCTCACTTCTACTTCTGGAAATCACTGCATCCATGGCAAGAAAATGCATACTCCCAACCCCGTGGCCTGATCTCTTTTTATAAGAAGGAAAAAAGCCAGACGCAGTTTTGAGCAGCTCACGTTCAGCTTGGTGGAGACGTGTGCGTTACGATGCTGTAAGTTTACGGCCATAGCGACTTGGGATTCTGTGTGGAACGACTGCAACTCCCCTGAATCAGAAGTGCAATGAAAACAACAGATAAATACACACTTGGGAAATAATGGAAAATAGTTGCTCTGTAACGTCCTTGGGTGAATACTTCCATTCATTAGTATCTAGCATGCTTTAAACTTCAAAGTCTAAACTTTCAAAGGCATAAATTATTTTTAATCATTTCTTAAATACAGCAGGAGTCGTCTGTTTTCACAGTGTTTACAGACGATGCCTTTCAGTTGTTGTATCTGAATTATTAACTCCACATACCCTGAAGAATCAGTTTCCAAAGTAAACAGTGCCCCGATCATGCAAAAGCCAGCGCGTAGTCCTTGGCAGCAACCGCATCTGTCGGTGGCCGGGCCGTCTTCAAACACCTGACAAACGGTGGCTTCATGGGAGCGCTGTCTGCAGTGAAAACACAGGGCAAGGTGCTGCAGCTCCTGGAGAGCTGCTCTTCCCCAGACTCCTTGGCAGTAACTCATCCTTTTCCTGACAGGACCAGCGAATTTAGGTATTATCCCCAAAGAGTTTGTCATCTACCTTTCCCATAGAGCATCTCACGTTATCTTCTTTTATGACCTGTACAACTAGTAGCAACCAGGCTCCAGGGGTTTGAGACAAATGGAACTGAACTGATGCATTTTAGCTTTCTCCAGTAAGATCCCTTTTCCATTGCTCAAGTTGCCCTTAAAATCATAGAATCATTTGGTCAGAAAAGACCTTTAAGATCATCGAGTCCAACTGTACCTGTCTACCACTAAACCATGTCCCTAAGCACCTCCTCTACCTGTCCTTTAAATACTTCCAGGGATGGGGACCCCGCCACTTTCCCGGGGCAGCCTGTTCCAGTGCCTGACAACCCTTTTGGTGAAGACATTTTTCCTAATATCCAACCTATGCCTGCCCTGGCACAACTTGAGGCCATTTCCCCTCATCCTGTCGCCCGTTACCTGAGAGAAGAGACCGACCCCCACCTCCCTACCCCCTCCTGTCAGGCAGTTGTAGAGGACAATAAGGCCTCCCCTCAGCCTCCTTTTCTCCAGACTAAACAACCCCAGTTCCCTCAGCGGCTCCCCATCAGCCTTGTGCTCCAGACCCCTCACCAGCTTTGTTGCTCTCCTCTGGACACGCTCCAACACCTCAACGTCCTTCTAGTGAGGGGCCCAAAACAGAACGCAGCAGCCGAGGTGCAGCCTCACCAGTGCGAAGTATAGGGGTGGACAATCACTTCCCTAGTTCTGCTGGCCACACTATTCCTGATACAAGCCAGGATGCTGTTGGCCTTCTTGGCCACCTGGGCACACTGCTGGCTCATATTCAGTTGGCTGTTGACCAGCACCCCATAGGTCCCTCTCTGCCAGGCAGCTTTCCAGCCACTCTGCCCCAAGCCTGTAGCGTTGCATGGGGTTGTTGTGACCCAGGTGCAGGACCCGGCACTTGGCCTTGTTGAACTTCATGCCATTGGCCTTGGTGCATCAATTCAGCCTGTCCAGGTCCCTCTGTAGAGCCTTTCTACCCTCAAGCAGATCAACACTTCCACCCCGCTTAGTGTCAGCTGCAAATTTACTGAGGGTGCACTCAATCCCCTCGTCCAGGTCATTGATAAAGATGTTAAACAAGACCGGCCCTAGAACTGAGACCTGGGGAACACCGCTTGTGACCGGCTACCAACTGGATTTAACTCTGTGTATTATAATATGCAAGTACTTATACATTTTATGAGCTACCTCTGTGCTCCAATATGATGATAATGGGATTAAAAGGAACAACGAAGCTGACGGAGCTGGCAGTGGGTCAGCATGCTGCCGAGAAAAAGTGACTGGGTGGCAAAACATTACCCTACTTCATCTTGTGGATAGCTTCACCTATAAAGAATGCACCAAGGACAGGGACCGAGATGAGAGGCTTCCACGTGTGCTGCCTTCTCCTGCCCGACAGCCTTCCTGCAGGGCAAGGACTTCTGAGGCACAGTAGTATCTCTTACTGCGAGGCATTTGCAACTGTAGAACCCACTTACTCCAAGAAGATGAGGAGGTGTGAAAGCAGTAGTAAGTCTTTCTTTCCTCGTCACTACAATGCAGGGTCTCTTTTATTACCAGCAGTAACAGCTACATAATATCACTAAATTTCTTTCACGTAAAGGTTTTCGAAATTGTTAATGAAGAAGGCTTAACTGCCCATCATTTCTGTGTAGACCTCATTTTGCTCACTACAAGGAAACACACCATGAGATGTCGCACCTTTCCCTGTATCACTGAGTTGAGCAGGCTAAAATTCTTGAATTTCTTCCAAAATCAATCTAAACAATCAAGCCTGTTAAAAAGTATAGATGAGTATATTTTCATATTGATTTCAGTGCTTTTCTTGTTCATAGCTGCCCGAGCGAATGGCACCACAGTAGTACTGGAAGCAAATCCATAAGCACTACAATAGACTGCCTAAAAAAGTCTAAAAGGCGCCACTTCCACCACTAGAGATTTTTAGGAACAGATAAGGCAAACGTGCCAGAAATGCTGTAGGTATGTATACATACATCCTGCCTCAGGGAAAAATGAGGAATTGAGTGACTTCCACATGTCTCTGAATCCTGTTTTCCATACAGGAACAGCTTATATCCAGAAGAGCTATTAAATTGATTCGTAGTTTACAGAGAAAAAAGAACCATTAGATTGCCTACGGGGCATGAAAGCTTGTACAGTTTTTCCTTCATTGGTCCCAAACGTGTGCAACTTGGGTGTGGTTTAAACCCATCGTCCAAAGAGTAATTTGCCTCATTACCCACTACCTGCTGTGGCCCCCACGATCCCTTCCA
Organism: Egretta garzetta; assembly: GCF_000687185.1. NCBI lineage: Eukaryota > Metazoa > Chordata > Aves > Pelecaniformes > Ardeidae > Egretta > Egretta garzetta. Next base: position 4,505,449 of record NW_009260399.1, on the reverse strand, counting down.
GATACAGGACAGGAACTGGTATTGAATATTTCTTTATTGCAGGGTTACTTTATTCATGCAATGACGACTGTTAAGGACTGTTAGCATGCTTTTTGTTCCTAGTACCCTTTCGGTAGGATTTTTCCCCTTTTTCTCTTATTTTTTTTTTTTTTTTTTTTTTTACATTTTGTAACTTCTAATATTTGTATTGATGTTTGTCTTTCAATTGTCTTCACTTTGAGATGGGGTTTTAGCCCCTAGTCTTTCGACTCTGGAAACCTAATCTATTTGACAACAGTCTTTTTCAAGAAGTCTCAATTGTCATTCATGCTTTTAAAATATTTTTCCTATGATTTTGTTCAATACAAAAATATTAAATTCTTTGAAGCACTGCAGATCCATAGAGACAGATTAACTGGATCTGTAGTCTGCCCAAATTGAATGTTACTTGGTTTCATTCATCATTACTAGGTCTAGACAACTACTAATTTTTAGGCCAGCACTACTTTTTTTCCATAGTGATTTCCAATAGAAAGTTACCACACGTTGGGTGCGATGCCTTGTGTGTTACAGAATTACTCTGTTTGCTTTTGGAAATGTAATTTAAATTGTGCTTGCTGAAGAGAATAAATCTGCTATAGCATCCCAACTTTTCATTATGAATCTGTGCATAATAAAAACCTTGCTTCCTTCTCTGGTGTGATTTAGTGATGAGTTATGATCCATAACAGAGGCACTATGGAGGCTTTGTTGGCAATTATAAGCACTTAAGATTCTGCAATTCTGAGGTATTAATACAAGTGCCAATATTTTTACTTTGTATAGTCTTAATCCTTCACACCTTAGTACTCATTTTGTCTGTCCTAAACAGCTTGTAGACAGTGACAGAAACATTCCAGTTGCGGGCATCCTGTTTCGGTCATATAAATTCAAACGTACTGGAGGGAAACTTTAAACCATGTAAGTCTATTCTTACGCAGTGGTAACAGAAAGGTTAACAGTAATGGTGGTTATAGACCTGGCTTCACTTTCCTCATCCTTCGTCAGGTTTAAGTTCCTACAGGAGGAGGAGGCAGCCCGTTGGGGGAATGAAACGGCATGTTCTCCAGCTGTTCCCGATTCATCCCA
>NW_009260399.1:4500888-4504305 GCF_000687185.1 Egretta garzetta | reverse complement strand
AGATGGTTGCTGTGCTGGTAATGGACTGCTATCAAACACAGACATGCAGAAGACAGGCAAATATTAGTTTTGTGAGAACAAAACTAACTTGTAATGAAGTCGAAGAGCATAGTATTCTCCATGTGTCAAAAACATCACCATTTGTGAGGTATTGATATTTTTGATCATCATCCTGCTCATTGCTACAAGTCAGTAGAAACCTGAATTTATTCATTGTTCCCTTTTCTTGTGCCATAAAACATGCATTAGTTACTTTACCATACATACAAGTAATGCTGTAAAGCAAGGAGGAAAAAGGTCAATGTCTCATCTCTCTTCTAACGCCTTCAAGAGAGAATTTTCCTGTCTGTCAGGATGATGGACAGTAACCGAGATTATCCATCACTTGCTATGCTTAGCACACTGCAGTCTTGCTTCTGTGAGCTAAAACTACCTTAAATGACAGTGATGGGAAATGGAGGAAAGCGCTGTTGATCAGCTAGTATTCAATGATGTGCAACTGCTGTATCTGCATAATATGCAAATATTTGGTTAACTAGAGAAAAAAAATATTACACTGAAACCTCTTCTGGTTTATGATAGAGAATTACTGACCTCAAGGTAGCTAGGGAGCTGCACAGCTGATTCAATGAAGCTCAGTTTGGCTGTCTCTGAAAGCTGCTTGCATCATACTTGGCTTCTGGTGAATGAAAATTCAATCTGGATGTTCCCATCTAGTTCTTAAAAAAAATTAAAAGTTGTCTCAATTGCAAAATTGCTGAAGCTTCAAAACAGAACTGAAAGCCAAAGCGGAGAATTATTTCCCATGTCTACAGGCCTAAGAAGCATGAGGGAAGCTTGTGTTTCTGCTCCTTAACTCTGCCTTGTTCTAAAGGAACAAAGGAAGGACTATGCATACTTTTTCACTATGGAGCATATTTTGGAGAAATCAGTCAGAACAGAGCACAAACCCTTCAAGCTTTTTCACAGAGTAACCATAAAACTGACGTATTGAATACTGCTTGCATCAATACGAGTTTGTATGATGGGGCTTTTGAATTGAATTTTTTTTCAAAAAACTAAATTCTCTAGCATCGATCTATTATTAGACCACGTAGATGTTTTTTGCCCACTAGGTGAACATCAGTTGCCAATTTGAGGCTGCTCTACATAGGACTCATTTCTACACAGCAGACACGGGCAAGCCACTCTTGAACCAAATATCAGGATTTTGTCCCAAGAATTTTTACAAAATTAAGTATTTTACAGGTTTACCCAACCCTGAATCAATGGCAGAGCACTGACGACAACCACACTGAGTAAGCACCACAACTAACTTCTTGAGCATTGAAGCCGTGAAAAGCCAAAATCAGGACTTTTGAGGATTTACTTCCATCCCACCTGTTAAAACAGGAAGACATGCCCTTCTGGATGAACTTTTTTGCACAGCTGAAAAACAAAGGTGCTAAAGGTTGCCTTTGCACTTAGTTATGCATTCATACTTCACGTACCTGGTAGTATCTGTTCTGTTTCCTTTTAATAATCAGGACATGCCACCCTTCCATGAGAGCTAATGGTGTGATGCTGTATTTAGTCACATAGTGTCAGCCCTTCAGCGTTTACCAATGCAGAGGACCAATAATACACAATTCTTGCAGACACAAATGACATTACTTCGGATGGAGGTGGCTTTAACAGAACTGATGCTAACTGCTAACGCAAAAAGCCAACTTTTGCTAATAGCTCACAACCACCAGAAATGCTCTTTACTCTTTTTGACGAGTTATACACTAATTCACATGCAATAAAGAGCATTTTTTTTAATACTGACTAGGCTGTGGTTTTCTGCAAATATTTTGAGGCTGACCCTGGTATTTTTACGCTGCCTAGCACACTGGGACCCTGGCTGTTGCGTGTTCCTTCAGGCCAAAGAACAGTAAGAATTTTGTTGTGAGTAGGTATCAAAAAACCTACCAGCTGCATAGGAAGAGTCATCTGTGGGTTGGAAATGGAAAATATCCACCAAAATAAATCACTTAGAATGGGATCTCACAGGCATGATTGTTAGGCAAAATTCTATCCTTAAAAAAGTGCTGACTCAAAAAGGGTTTAAGCACCTAACTCCTTGTGTGATTTGAAACTTTTAGATGTACTCTATGCTCTGCTACTGCTGAAAGATTTCCTGTGGCAGATTTTTCTAACAGTTTCTTCATCCTAAATAATATTATGAAGATAGCACTATCATTATTTCCTTTGGAGGCACTCTGCAGACTTACAGAACTCACGACTATGTATTTCTGTTCTGTTATTTACCCTAGGAATCTAACAACTTTAACCCTACACTCTTCTGGTTGCTCCAACAGAAGAGTTGATTCCCACTCTCAAAACCAGAAGGAAAAGGTTAATACTGAAAAAGAAGTTAGTGACAGCATATGCTCCAAAATAGTGTGTCTCTTAACAAGATTATAGCACTTCAAAGCTGGTTTGCTTTTATTTACCTTCTTTTAATAGTAATATGCAAGCTGTCTTGCAGAGGTAGCAGTGATTTTCAAAGATGGAGAAATTAGTACCAATCTTAATTGATACCCATCTTAAAAATCCAGCAGAATGAGCACTGAAATTTATCAGTCTCTGACCCAGTCACAAAAAGCATCTGCAGAGGTATAACTTTGGTTGATGGTAGGTTTTCAGAGCCTACTTATCTTGAAAATGACCTAATTCTCATCTTGATAGCATGGAACTGGTGTCAGCAGGGTCATGGTGGCAAGTACTTCTGTACAAGTCTACCTCAGCCTCCGCAATTTATTTAGGTGAATCTTGCCCACATCAAAGCTCAAACAATCATGGCTTTGCTCTTCTTGATATTGAACTAATTACATTAACACAAGTCCAGGTATTTCTGCATTTGCTGCATTCACGCTTCCAGCTTCAGGGTGCGAGGTGATGAGAGGCTGGTACTTGCATCCTCAGTTATGATGGGGGACAACTTTATCTTGCTTTCCTTCTAGAGACATGATCATCAAGTCTAGGTGCAAAATGCATATGGCCTTTGCAGAAAAAAAGCAAGAATAAGTTTCAAAGATTATAAGGAAACAAGAGCTCTGCTCCTGCAAGGTACAGACTCCTTTGATTTCAGTGTGGGGGTGAAGAAAAGAAGCGGCATGCAGGATAGGGTGACTGTGCAAATGCCAAGAGATGGAAGGTAAGGATAAGAGAATTGAAAGATGTGTCAAACATGCTAGAATAGCAATTACCATCCTAGAGCCTCCACTTTTGGCATTACAGCTCAGTTCCAGAGAGGTATGGAAACACCTTCACTTGATGCCCCACACCATCCACAGTCCAAAAGTGCAAAATCTACCAAATTTTGTTTTCCTCTTAAATGCAGCCCGGGACATAAGGGGAGTCCCGCCGCAAGATCTGCTTCCCTCGGAGGCC
>NW_009260399.1:4479831-4500036 GCF_000687185.1 Egretta garzetta | reverse complement strand
CTTCACCGAGTGGTTTAAAGACCACAGAGGAGAGTGAGCGTTGCTTCCTGGAGGCTCTGGGGAAGGGCGCTGTTGTAGATTTTTGGGTTTGTTTCAGTTTTGTTTTTTTTTTTTTTTTTTTTTTTCTTTTTTAAATGAGGACCACCAGCTAGGAAACCTTCGCAGTGTCGGGTCCAGCCTCAAAGCTCATGAAAAGGAAGCAACTTTTCATCTCTTGCTGCCTCTCTTCCTAGTCAAAGTCTCCTATTCCCAAACGAAGCTACAGAGAACATTAGCTGGAGTTCTCACGATGCTGCTGCTAATTTAACACCGCCTCAGATTTTTCAGAGATATTGGTGTGGGGAGAAAAAAAAGCCTTGTAAACTGCTTCTGGAGCAGAGGCTTTAGAAGAATACTGTGACTCGTTTATATTGCCTGCCTGACGTAGCAAAAGAGTGGAAAAGCAGTGAGTGGTTTACTTACGATCACTCCCCAAGCGCTGTGCTCAGAAGCCAGATTTGTAAAGCTCACGCTTGGTGAAGGACGCTGGCTGGGAGTTAGATAAAAGACTTCTTCATTTAAAAAAAAAATAAAAAAAAATCCCAACTTGTTTCTTTTCTTTTTGCCATTAAAAGTTTTGGCAATGCTTACGTATGTAGTCTTAATCACTGTATCTCATGCTTTGTCGAAAGCTAGGCTGTTTCGTAGCCTCGGGAATTCTTCACCGTTGGCAATGCTGTGACTGTTAGGATGTGAACATAAACAATCTGAACCAAGAAATGTTTCATAAACAAATCTGGGTTTGATGCTCTTTTGCACTGAGGTCGCCAGCAGTTGCATTTGATAGCAGCAATGTGTTTCCTGGTACATTCAGTAAAAATATTGTCAAATGCATGGAGATTATACATGCTTAATTTAAAAACAAATATTTTTCCTTTAAGAAGAAAAAAGCCAGTTGCAACTTTAAGGAAATTTCTTGCTCTTAAGAACTTAAAAAAATTGCTGGCAGATCTAAGCGTTGGAGAGACAAGGTGTGTGATTAAAAATTGAGATGTTAACTCTCTGAGAACTGGGCAGTGTATGTAAACTGTTTCTCTTCTCGTTCCTATGAGGCAAGAAGATATAAAGCCTGTTTTGTAGATAGTTGTCTTACCCTTCCTTCTAAACAAGTTCGATGCTAAAATTGCATTGCAGGTCACAGCAAATTTGGAAGAATGTGGCTTAAGTTGGCATCTTCCTAATCTTTTAGTCTAATGGTTTGGCATTGCTGTTAACTTTCTTTAGATTTTACATTAAAATGGGTTTTAAGGCCATTTTACTCTAGATCTTAGAAATTATAATCAGGTGTGACTTGTTCCCTCTGTGTGATTGAGTGGTATGCAAAGTCAGGATCTGTTTTAAAGCCTCTGGTTATTGTCAGAACATGCCTTCTTGAATGCCGTGATCAGAATCTGGGGAATGTAAGGACGTGTGGACAGCCGTACTGGGATGGACTAAACCAGAAGAATTTACCTGGGAGAGGGCCTAAAAGCAGGCCAGGGACTTCTGAGTTTCTTTTTGTTTAGGAATGCTCAGTGTTGTTTTTCTTCACCGAGCTTACATGTAAACGTCTAGCATCCACAGCATGCCATGGCACGGAGTTACACAGTTCATCTACCCTTTATGTGAATAGCTATGTCCTGATGTTACTTTTGAACTTGGCTACAAAACTATCCTTATCTGGTGTCCCTTAGTGCTTATGTTGGAAGAGTTAATGGGTAAGTAACACATACCGACCCTCTCAGTGCTGCCTGTGACCTCTGCTGTATTTTCCCATCTCCCTTTCCCTTGTAATTTCTCTTCTGGGATAGTCACGCTTAGGAGGTCATGGTTCCTACAAGACATAGGATGTCAAGACTTTACAAAGATCAGTTTTATTCTGATGATAATATATTTAAGTAAACCATGGGGATTATGAATGTTGTGCAAACAAAATTGCTTATACTTTCTCAAGTTTCTTCCACGAGTAATACTTCAGTAATGCTATGTTTATTATGATGATAATATTACAGTAATCATAAATGATTTATGGAAAGAAGTTAGTATTGGAGCATGTGACACTTAGAATGTTTGACATCAGTTGTCAGATTTTGCACTTACCAGTGAGGCAGCTAAAATGAGTATAAATATCACTTCACTACATCCTTAGAAACAATCCTACAACAACCTAATGCAAAATGAATCAAGGAGTTCTCATGTATGTTTTTGGCAGCTGATTACATCTCCAGTTTTCATTTAAACCCTTGATGGGTATACTTCAAAGCTTCCCACAGTTTCGCTGAACTGTGTAAAACCTTTGTAGCTTGTTATTGCATAATTTGCTCCAGCTGTCTATAGCTGTTAGATACTTCTGCATTTGCTGGTTGCCCGTTTAAAGGATCTCTTCCTGTTACATTTCTTGCTTAAAAAAATAACAAGTTAAAATAGGTTCAGTACTCCACGTGGAAATTTATTTTCACTTCTCTGAACTCTCTTGTTTACAGAATTGCTTGGCCTCTTGAGCTGCTTTATTTACTGGCTCTTCCAAGGCCACTTGTATGCTTACTGTTCGTAAGCTTAGTCAAGAAGGGCCATGCAATCAAACTAAGGACTGGTTGCTACTTGGGAAAATCATTGAGCAGAAGTGAAGGCAGTCACTGAAGGACTTCGTTATGGGAACGTGCTTGTGCTATTTACCAAACAACATGGGAGTTGTTCCTTGCTGATTACATTTCTGGACTGCATTGTGTGGATGCATTAATATGTATGAATTGTGATAAAGCAAATGCCTGCACCCTTGCTTATTCTGTTTCATTGTGTGTGTGTGTATGCTTTATAGTAAGGTTGGGGCTGGGTGGGCTACTGATTTAAAGAGCAATATAATGTGTATGAAGGGATGGGTGAGCATGGGGAAAAGAAAACAGTCAGACTTATGTCAGAAAAATAAGTGAATCCAAGCAAGAGATCTGAGAGCAGGAGATCCAAGTATACGCAACAATAATTGTATCTAGTGCTCCATGTTCTGTCATATTTGTACCCTTTGACTATCACAGTTGACTTCATGAAGTAGAATGGTTTGTTACCTGTATTCAAGGATTGTTGCTTAGGGGTTGGGGTTTTTTTTTTTGTTTGTTTGTGGTTTTTTTTTTTTTCCTGGCCCTTGCAATTTCAGTTTAGTGAACAGAGAGGTTCATAATGTATGCAGTTTGTATGCTAGCTATCTCAAGACATCACTTCTTTAAATTGCAGGGGATGTAAACTTTTCAAACCATGGTAATGTGAAAAAAGAAAAGTCGCTATAGCAACTCTATGAGAAAAGTGTACATCTTCACAAGCTCTTTAGTCAAAACAATGAATTAGGATTAGGCAATTGAGGCATTGATTGATTTGGATGGGTAGTGCATAGTTGGCTGTTAAAAAAAGTTCTGAAAAGGTCTAAAAGTTCAAACATCCAGGGTTATTTCTACTTGACTTTTCCCTTTTTTTTTTAGGAGTGGATTGAACTGAAGCATCTCATCAGCTAGTGAATACAACTTGTGTAGTAAGCTAAAGAGTTGGTATAGCATATGAAATATGTTTGGATTCATGAACTTTTCACATAACTGGAAGCTTGTGGAAAAAATTATTATGGTTTGGACCAGTGGAATATGGTTGAAATGTGTTTTCTGTCGCTCACTGCCTGTTGGTATCAAAAAGCCAAGGTATATTGATGGGCTCAGATCTAAGAACAGACAGTGCGTCAAACCCTGGTGTTTTGCACCTGGCTTAGGTGCCATTAGTCAGTGCTTTGGAACTGCTGGGAGGAACCAGTTTTCCCAAATGAGATGTTTGGGTTTTGTTTTGGGTTGGGGTTTTTTTTGAAGAGTGGTGGTGTGTTTGTTTTTTAAAAGTGGAATGCGGGGAGGACCTCCTAGAGGATAACTGGCACCTTTAAGTGCTATACTTGAGAGAGAGAAAGAATAAGAGACCAGAAGCAGGAGACCAGGCTTCAGGAACTGGAGAAAAATCTGCCCAGAAAGCAAGCTGTTTGCAAGATGGGAGGAGTATTCTTCACTCTTTCACACTCAGCACAGAGTATTTCAGAGTGAAGAAACCGAAGCAATATGTGCATATTTGTTCTGCCAACTGCTGCAGAGGAATTACATTGCAAACTTCAGCAGAGCTGTAGATGATTTAACTATTCATATAGAAAGAGGACACGTATTTAATGTCACAATAATAATCATGTGATGTTTCAAAGGGTCAGTAGCAGTTCTGGGAGCCAGTGCAGCAATCCTGATGGTGTTCCAGGTTTACGAAAGGCTGCAATTGCCCACATGGACAGTGCATCTAACCTGCAGCTCGTACTTGACTGCCCTCTCTTTGAGGGTCGCTGGGATTTAGATTGGAATTGGGGCACTGACTGGATTAGCTGCCCTGCTGGCAGCCCCTGAGAACCCAGTGTGAATATATATTGCAAATATGAGGGATAGCAATCTCTGAGTGCAGTCAATACAATATATTTGCAAGTGTCAGTTTTACTGTACATGCACTGATGAAGCACATCATATATATTGTCAAAACATTGACTACATGGATAGCTTTATAGCTATTCAGATTTTGCATCTCTTGCTTAATCCAAAACTGATACATTATACATTTTATTTCAGTGACAAATTTATTATCAGTTTTACGTTTTCCAGAAGAATGCTAACAAATTCTGTTTAAATGAACGCTTCAGGATTTTGGCCTAAGCGTAGGGAAACAAGTTCTGAAGCCCCCCAACAGCAGTAAATTTGCTTTTATGACTATATAAAAATAAATTTCAAGTATTTGTCTTAATATTGACATGGAACATTAAAGTACTGCAGTTTTTATACTATGTAATTTCACTCTCAGGAGAGGTATATGAAGCAAACACTGGCACACAAACTGCTTATGAAAAGCTTGTCATGCCTGACATTTTCTAGAAGCCTAATTTAAGTTGCCATTGTCCTGCTTGTTCAAACAGGGGCAAGGGATAGTAATCATGTGCAAGGGAGGATGAATAACTTCTAATTAAAAGCCTAAGTTATGACAGGACTGAGTGTATTTAAAAAAAACCAAACCAACAAGCAGCCAAGAACAAATCACAGCCTTCCTGCAAACTCATAATCTTGTCTTTTCTTTCCTTTTAACCAGTTACCAGTTGGGCCAAGACAACTGACGTAAGTTTGTCCAACTCCCTAAATGGTTTGAGCTTCGTGGGAATTCTGGACACAAGAGTGAGCAGCGGTATCCAGGGCCTTCAAAACTTGAACTCTGGGACCCCGAGATTTCTCTCATTGCCCGAGTATGGGCCTGGTCAGCTGTCCAGTGCTTTAGAAGATTGTCATAGCCTTAAATCGGTGGATTCTGGTATTCCAACTCTAGAAATAGGAAATCCAGAGCCTGTTCACTGCAGTGTGTTAAATGTGAAGAGAAAGCAGTCAGAACCTGAAATTGTGCCTGACAGGGCTTTTCAGAGTGCATGCACACTGCCATCTTATGTGCCTCCACATTCTCTGACTTCTGAACACGACCATGCTGTGCGAAAATCCTCTACTTTCCCAAGAACTGGGTATGACACTGTCAAACTTTATAGTCCAACTTCAAAAACTCTGAATCGGAGTGATGATATCTCTGTCTGTAGTGTTTCTAGTCTTAGCACAGAACTGTCAACAACTTTATCAGTTAGCAATGAAGACATTTTGGACTTTGTGGTCACAAGCAGTTCAAGCGCAATTGTGAATCTTGAGACTGATGAGGCGCACTTCTCGGATGTTACCCTGAATTCCACTAAGGAGACCAATGATCAGAGCCAGCAGGAGTGTTGTCAAGAGGCGGATGTGGACAGTAAACGGAAAATATTGGGACCTTTTACGAACTTCTTTGCCAGGTAATGTTTCTGTAAAATATATTTGTATTTTAACAGTGAGATTAAGTAAGATCATGGGAGAAAGGTCTTGTGTGATATTTTACTTTGAAAGAGGTAGTAGCTTGCTATTTTCATTTAAAGTGGTATTAATGTATTTTTTCTATTCTGAGCAAGTCTGCAAATATTGCTAGGGACTAAGGCTCTGAATCCTACTCTATTATCTTTATGGTATATGGAAGCATCTTAAATCTACTTAAAAGATTCCTTCTACATTATAGTAAAAGGAGTTTTGAATAAGGCTGTTTTCCTCTGAACAAGGGTTTTCTTCCTGGCTTCTCCACTGATGCCTTTTGTGATTTTGGCCAAGGTCCTTAATCTCATGTCCCATAAATAGGTAAGTATAAGTAGGATCCATACCTGTGTTGAAGAGGTTTGACATCTAAGGATTCATAAGTGGTCTAGTAGCAATGGAATATTTTATTGATCCATGTAAGTCTGTGAAGCTTAAAATACAAATACTTGCCAAACACTTGCGTGACTACTATGGTTTTTCCAAATCTCAGTTATATTTTGTTAGTACCCATTTTCCTTCATTTTTGTATGGAATGAGAACATCTGACGTTTTGTCACTCAGTTGTTGAAATGAAAGCGTTGGCCACTCAGAGCAGTTACATGACCTCTTCTAAATGTGGCCCTTGTATGAGCAATAAGGTATTTGAAATGCAGATACCTGATGTAAGTGGTGAATGAGGAAAAGGACTAGTCTACTTTGGGGATGTTGGGTTGTTTGGTGTTTTTTGGAATTGTATTTAAGGCCTTCATAACGTCTCCTATTTTTAGGATATAATGTCTGACGTATTATATATTTTGAAGAAATGGTTCTAGAAATGAACTTTAGGAATCCTGCAGAGTTGGCTGTATCTAACCTGTTTTGAACACGTGATTATTTCAGCTAATCTCTCTTTCCTTATGTAAACTTTTTTTTTGCATGGTATGAATAGGTTGATAAAATACTTAGAGAATTGGCAAACATCATTCTTTGAAAGGCTGCCTTATTTGCAAAGCTTAAAAGAAGCCATTTCTTTGGATCTACTAAACTGGCTGAAACCTTCGTTGATTTTTATTCTTAGGTTAGAGTACAGTTCAGCAGAACTCCAGTCACCAGTCATGTTTGAGGTGCCAAAGCTTTTGTGCACCTCTGTTTGTTGCCATGGAACCAGACTTAATTCTGAAGCAGGAGGCTTCTCAGCACTTCAAAGGATGAACTTTTGTTACACATCCTGATAGCACAACTGTTAACTCAAACAAATGCTGTCCTTCAGCCTGGAGGGAGCACAGGGCAACAGGCGTATTTAGACCTTGCTCAAAGTAGGATGTTTAACAGCTTCTCAACTTTTCTCATCCAACAAAATAAAACCATCTGTCCAAATCCTGTTCTAGTGCAGTCTCTAGTGGTTTTGGCAGTGTTACAGAAACAGCGGTACTCACTAGACTGAGCTTTTTAACCTGAATCTTTTCAGGTACATTGAATTCTAGAGAGCAAAGGCTGTCCTTACTACCTTTAAATGGGGAACAGGTAATCTTGGTCACCATGTGATGTTGTCATGAGAATATGAGGATTAAGTTCAAGCTAGGTGATTGGCCTTGAAGTTCCAGCTGCTCTGTCTGTAACCTGGCCTTTAATATCCTTCCCTTTAACATCCACTTTCTGCTCTGTTTTGAAAATTGGAACTGCTTACTTTTTGTCTGTACTTGCACACCACACACCCATATTCTATGCATCTGTTCTCATATGCCATGCAACCTGCTGGTGAGTTTCACATGTATTGAACAAACACGGAGCTTCCGAGGGTCCTTCTGTGCCACAGGGAGTACTGTCTATATTTATGCTGTCAACATTGTTAAGGATCAAAACATGTCATTGCTAGTTTTTATTGACATTTGCAATCTACTGTCCATGGGGTTGTAATTGCTTCCTCTAATTTTGCCATACAGTCCCTGTTTCCTAGAGTTCCCGTGGTCTCCTTGGATTCCCAGGGCTTAAATGAGTACTTCAGAACTTGGGCTCTGCAGGGTTTTATTTGAAAGTAACCTGACTTCTGGGGACCTTCTTACCTAGCTCCTCCTGCGCTGTGTGCCAGGGTTTGTGTACCGTGTTAGCTGAGGAGGAGGCGGCATTTGGAATAGTATTTTTGTAGACCAGCTTGCTGAGAAGGGACTTTCTTAAAGTAGTTTGCAAAAAGTGCTGTGGTGGTATGTATAAACAAAGTCCCAGAGAGGAGCATGTTCTTAGCACTTCATTCTGTGCTGAAAGGAGTTTCACCTGAGATTCACAGTCTTGCAGGTTAACTGCATAAACCTTCCCTTTTGAAAACCAAAGATGAACAATGGCGGGAGAAAACCAAATTGCTTTGGCCTTTGTCAGTGGCTGGCACACTTGTGTACAGCGTGGAAGAACAAGCACCTGAAAGGTTTGTATGCAGCCTTTCTACTTTCTGGCCTGATGGTCGTGGGGTAAGGCTGCAGTGCAGGGGCTCTCAGCCTTCATCTGCAGGTTTTGCTCTTTGAGGGCTCTTCTGGGTAATGGGATACAAGTTTGAGCCACCGAGAGTGAAGATGAATCAGCTTAGGTTTTGCTCAAGTTGTTGGCGTTTGGTAAAAGGAGAAACCTTGCTTCTTGAAATGGCAGCTGTGCTTGTATTGAACCCCGTCTGTCATCTGAGAATGTGTTAGTTTCTCTGAACTTGTCAAGACTGAGTTTGCTCTGGATATGTCAGTGAAGATTTGTGGCTACCTATAGACATAATACTGACAAAAATCAGATGCCTCTGGTGCTTGGTCACATGCGCCTAAGCTGCTTATGCATCAGTTAAGGATAAATCTTCTGTAGGATCAAGAAGATGCTTAGAGAAGCACCTGCTTTAGAATGTAAAATTATTTCTTAGCACTCTGTAGATTTATTTTTCCTTGTGAGACAGAATGCATGCATGCATGCACGTGCACTGTGCATGAGGTTGTGTGTTCTGTATCAGTTGTAGTAATATCTGTGGTGTGTTATGAAGTGTTGGTGTTGGCTTGGGGCTGCAGTTGAAAACTGAGTTAGAGAGGAGATTGACAGGCAACGAGCCAAGGGGGTTCTCCTTTCTTCAATCTCTGCACCTTCAAGAGTACTTGGGAATAGAGTGCTCTTGGCCTGCTTTCTTAAGCACTATGGTGGAGAAAGTTTCCTGGACTGCTCCTCTGGCTCAATTGCTGTCTCTTCAGCAGTTTCAGACTCTGAAAGGTCTGGTTGTTTCTTCAGGTTGTTACGTGCCTCTTTGGGTGTGGCAGGAAGATCCAAAGTGAGAAAAAGAGACAGCTTTCCTGCTTGTTTATGCATACTTTCCTCTTGAAACAGCTTAAGGCATCGGAGGTGCAGTGCTAGGTGGAGTACTAGTGCTCTCCTTAGGCTCCAGGTTAGCACATGAAAATTATTGCTTCTAAAAGCAGCTGTAATGCTGACTGCTGACAAAGAAACCTGTTAGTTGCTTTCATGTGTCACGTGTACTTGTATCAGCTCCAAAAGGCCAGAGGTCTTTCACATAAAGCGTGAATTTGATTTAATTTCCTTAATTTGAATGTATGCAGGAACTTGGTTTGAGCAAATAATTGGCTGGGAAACTAAAGAGTTGGTGGCTTGTCTGTCCCTTTGCCCTAGAGACCCAGAGTAGTGTAGCTTAATGAGTTCTGTCTTTGGACTTTGCTTCTGTCCAGTACTGCTGAAACACAGGCTTTTTAAATGCTTGGGTTTTTAAACAGCTTTGCTGAATCGGGACCATTGTGATCTTGCTGTAGAAGTTGTACTGTTCATTTACTGTTTTCATTTATCGTTTTGGAGCGTGAGGATGAGGCTTTTATGGTTACACGCAGAGCAACCAGAAAAAGGAACTAGGACTATGTTCAGTTAAATAATAAGCTATGCAGGTCCCTTCAAGAATCCTAATTCTTTACTTAGTCTACTGGTTTGTGGATATTGTCTTATTTTTCCAGGAATCTGGATCCTCTCTCTTTTCAGGCTGCTTCTAGAAGTTTTTGATCCAAATGTTCTGAGTAGCAGGATCTCAGGAAACTTCTATAGAGAATAGGGACTACACATGAAATAAAGCGCTTTATGAAGAATATTAAGTTTTACTGTTTCCAAAGAATCTCTGTATTTCTGAGAGAAAGCTTCTGAAGCAGAATTGGCATCCTGTAACATACATAGGCCACAGTCTGGACTCGGTTTGTGCTTCTTACGTGTGGTCTGAGAAGAAAAAGGGCTTAAGTTTCACAATAATAACCACTGGTTTCAGCATTATCTCTGAAATCATGTAACTCGTACATTTATATCACATACACATGCACACAGATGCATGTTTTGAGGTGACTGGTCATGCTTAATTGGGAGTTCTGCACTTAAAGAATTAGGTCTATTGATACCATAAATCACCTGTTAATGAATAGGACCCTTTCATAAAGCCTTTTGTTGCTTTTAATGAGAAGACAGCTTATTGTACTTCCCTAATTTTGTTGTTAAAAGGAAGGTACAATAACAAGGAGCATTATGCTGTTGATTTCCTACTTGCATCTCTCCAAAAAGGGAGATGACCATTGAAGGGAAGAGAAAGGATGCGAATAATTATGATTGAGTAATCTGAGATACTAAACTTTATATGTGATGTTTCCACCTCTTCTGTGCATGTTTTATGTTAAATGAAGCCTATTACAGTATAGGCTGTTCAGGAGGAGAGAGGCTGAGAACAGGACTGAAGTGCGTAGGGAGGGACAGAAGCAGCTGGACGTGCTGTGGGGGAGGATGTGAGCACACTGCTGTTAATCACAAATGAACAAAAGCTAGCTGAGCTGCAGGTGGAATTGTCCAGAAGCTGGGAGGAAGGACTCCAGAAACCCAGCCTCTGACGGAGGGACCCCACATGCACAGATACCCAGTGCAGGCTGTGTCACTGCCCTGGGGGTGGGGTGGGCTCCCCAGTGCTGCGGAATTTGGTGGCAGTTTCATCCTCGCCACTACTTTATCTGGGTGCATTTTGACCTAATTCTTAATAACAGGCATTTAAAAGGTTTGGGGAGAGAGGAAGGCAAAGAAGCTTATGTTTCAGTGGTGTGGGAAGCAGCATAGGCACCGAGGATCTGTGTTATCAGATAATGCTGGAAATAATATTTCAGCAGCATATGAGGCATTCAGGTATACTTGTCTTATGGGTGCTTTAGTCTTCACAGTTGATTTTGAATACTACTTGTTTGAAAGCCACTTTCTGTCTATTTGAAACAGAAGACTAGTGGTCCTCCCCTCATCTGTACTTACTATCACATCTCTGCGTAGAACAAAAGAAAGGTTGCAGAATTTTTCTCAAATAAATGTTCTCTCAAAGCAAATCTTCCATAGGTGCAAAGCTGGAGTCTACAAAGTTAACAGCCTTTTCTTTTGATAAAGGTTGAAAAATGCTGAAAATTGAATGATACAGTTTTCAGAATTCATATCCTCTAATTTGCTGTGTCTTTGAACTTTGTCATGTGGCCTGTTCTCCACTAAATGTTGAACTGAAACTGTCCACATTAATTTTATTCCCTATTTTCCCTTCATGCGTGAAATAATACAACTTTTGTTTAGAATTAATATTCTGTTAGTTCTGCCTTAAATTTTGCACTAAATCTTACTTGAGATGTGGCTCTTGGAATAAAGTGAAGTTGCTTTTGCAGATAAACCCTGCTTTATTTAAACTCCCGTTTGTACAAAACTGTTTTCAGTCACTCAACAGCAAAACTATGAGGCTTGTTGAAGTTACTTGTTCATTATGGAAGTTGCATGAAAATCTGCTCAGCAGTACTTTAAGTTTTGGGATTTTTTTCAGTAATGGTACAAAACTATGCAGTGAGGACTTAATGTGATCCAGTTATTTAAAATAAAGTCAAATGTCTATGTTTCTTTTCTAGTGGCTGGTGGGAAGCATTATGAAAGTCTCACTCTGACTAGTGAATGAGATTTGTAGTGTAGATGGGTGTTGGACATTGTTTGCAGCATTCAGCTATAATGTTTTTTCCCCGTTCCTCCTTCTTAATCTCCCGTGTGAGGCTGCCTTTTGGAAAGCTTGCAGTTGTTCAGTTCTATGCATTCTACATGCTTGCTTTTGAATAGAAAGAGAACGAATTACATACGTTTTGACAGATGTATGCAAGACTTTAGGAACGAATTCAGATGAATGAAATTCAGGTCAGATTTTGTTCTGAATCATTGTCTGTATGAAGCTTTAGTGAATTAGCGGGTTTGATGGAGTTCGTATCTTCAGTTAATTCGCAAGAACTTTCCTGATGTTTCCCTGTATTAAAAGGAGCTGTGAGAAGAAGTGGACAGGCACTAGGGAAGAGGGAATGTATCAGCCCGATCACCGCCATGTGGCACTCTACCTCTCTAATCAAAATGCCATTTAATGTTCAACTGACTTTTTTGTTCCCTTCCTTCCTTATCAGCAATATCAACTGTTGCAAGTTATTGCTAGTACAGAAATGATAAAAAAAAAAAAATTCTCTGACTGTAAAGAGTACTTAATTCAGAGTCGACATTGTGAGGGAATTTTTTTTTATGCTTAGATTCTGAAAAATGAAGTGAGCAAGCTGGAATTGGATGGAACAAATATCAATTATTGCTCCTTGATTATTATTTTTTAAATTTTTTAATACTGTCTCCCTTCCTTTCCCAGTGTTATGTAATCTGTGGGGAAGTTGGAGTCAATGTTAACGTTTGTTTTTAAACATATTTCTAAAGGCTCAAACAAGAAATGGTCTGTTAATAAAATTCTATGTATGGATGAATACTTGTTTAACAGAAATAGTATATGGACACTATGGGTGTTCTGGAGCAGGAATATGTGTTTTTATGCCTTGCTGTGGATATTCAGAGTTGTGTTAAATAAATGTTGAGTTTGCTGGCAGGAAAAAAAAATCTATGAATTCTTCTTTATGAACTGTTCATCTCAATTTGGGCATTAGTTACATTGCTTTTTTTTTTTAAGGAGCTATGCAAATTAAGCCTCTCTTCCTAATCATTAAGTGCCTCAAAAGTTTGAGCCATACGTAAGAATAATAAAGAAAAAAACCCTACAGTAAATATGGAGTCATTTACACCCTACAGTAACAACTGACAGAATAAACACAAGAACTTGGTAACAATCGTGAGGTAAGGCAAGGTATTTACTTAGTGCTTGGTCTGCCCTTTGTGAGCTGCAGCCTTTCGCAAATAGAGAATCACAAAGCAGTTTATGTTGGAGGGGGCTTCTGGAGCCCTCTGGTGTAACCTCCTGCTTAATGCAGGGCTGACTTCACCAACAGATCATATTCCCCAGGACTTTGTCCAGTCAATTGTGAGTGTGTCCAAGGATAGAATTACCACAACCTCTCTAGGCTACGTGGACCAGGATTTAGCCACTGCCACTGTGATTCCCACCCCCACCCCTCCCCCCCCTTCCATTTTATCCAGTTGGAATTTACCTTGCAGCAGTTTGCTGCTTGGCCTCTTGTTTTTCCTGTTTGCATCTCTGGGAATGGTCATCCAGGCTAAATGAAACCACCTCTCTCGGCATCCCCACTTGCATGTCGTAAGCCTCAGCATCCAGCAATCATAGTGGTCATCCATGGGACTTGCTCCAGATCTCTCTCTGTTTTAGTCCAGGGGCTCCAAACTGGATACAGATATAGTCCCATGGGTACCAGGTAGAGCTTTTAATCATTTTTACCTCTTGATTTTGCTAATGCAACCCAGTCCGTGTTTAATCTTTATTGCTGCAAGGTCTTAACTGCTGACTCAGGCTCAGCTTTTTGCTTAGGATTACACTTCATATATTCATTCAATTTTTGATTTGTGTGGTAATAGTACTTCAGATCAATGAAGAAATCTGCTTTCAGACTCTGGGAATAGAATTTTAGGTTATTCTGATAACATTGGGATAACTGGGAGTCTTGCCAGCTAGAAAACAACCGTTGTGTATAGCTGCTTGACTAATAGTTTGAACTTGGACCCAAATGTTGCTTTTGTATGGGAGTCCTAACTTGCTGAAACTCCTGTTTCTGAGAATCACACAGCATTAGCATGGTAGGGTAGCACCGTGCATCATCCACATGCAGAATGATTCTTGGTATGCTACAACAAGTCCTAACTGCTAAATATCCGGGATTACTGTCTGATTTATCTCTTCATGTCTTGGCACTTCAGTGCGGGCAGCTCTGCTTTTTTCTCCTCTTAAATGAGCATTACCCTCTAAGAAAAAAAGGTAAATACAGAACACTGTAGTCTTGATAAGTAGTTTATTAAACCCTGCTTTTTTCCCCCAGGAATCTAAAGAGAGATTTCAAAATTACCCTATTGCAAACTTGCAGATATCCTGTACTGCTAACTTGCATTGTATTATTCCCTCCCTCAACTGTGGAAATCTTTTTTCAGACCTGCAGGTATCTGCTACACTGTAAAGTGTCATTATTCTTTGCTCTTACTGAACATACTGGAATGTCAGTGGTTGGAAAACTTTGTTTATAAAATGTGAAAGGGATTTATAAAACGTGATTTGTCATTAGATACCTCTTTTCATAGGTAGGCCAACTTCTAGATTGTCTGGCTTGTGTTGGTTTTGTTTATCCATAAACCAAGCATTGTTCTTTCTTCACCTTGACCTTTGGCAATCTTTCAGAGATAAAATTCTGCAAACCTTGCTTTTGTATGTGATTTTGGAATAGCATAACTTTTGACTTGTTGATGAAGGTTCTTCACCATAGCCAAAATACTTGGGCTTTTTTGATGATATTTTGTTCTGTTGGTTTTTTTTTTGTTTTGGTGTTGTGGTTTTGGCTTTGGTTTTTTTGTTTGGTGTTTTTTTGGTGGTGTGTTTTTTTTGTGGGTTTTTTTTTTTTTTTTTTTTTTTTTTTTTTTGATAAAAGCGTAGGTTGGCTGAGGGGTGATCTGGTGTCAGGAAGGGGGAATGCAAGAACTGACAATCACTGCATCTAATGAATTATTTCCAGAAACCAAAATTATCTGGTCATGCGTACCAACTGTTGTTTTTTTCCCGCTGGAGAATGTAGATCTTCAGGAGACTTTAGTAGGTCTTCTGACAAGAATTGCTTCCAAGTCGATCAGTTCCCCTTGTCATTACAGTTTATGCATCTTTTTCTTCCACTAATCAGGTAACCAAAATTGCTGTGATAGAATACATTGCTCATTTTTCAGAGTTTATTTTCTCTGCCTCTGGAAATTGTTTAAGTGGAGTGCAAATTTGGAACATCTAGAAGTGAGAATCTTTCTTCTGCTTATTGAGGGTAAGTTGTGAAGATTATGGTTAGTACAGAATACAAGAAGTCATTGAAGGATCAGAAGAAAAGGATGTTGTTATACCTTTTGCCTAAATTCCATAATAGTGTGAAAATGTTTCCTAGATAGTGTTAATTGAATTTGTACCATGCCAGGTAAGGTGGCTGGACACTTGCTCACAATGCAGTAAATATTTAATAAAATTTCTATTTAATACATTTTTTGCTTAATGGATGCCACATGTTACTTGAAACACCCTGTTTCAACGTGTAGGTTCTGGATGCCTTGAGGAATGATGTCTGTGGAGACATCTCTTATACTGTGCTTATGTACTTGACATGGGTTTACCTAGTTCTTACGATTCATATCTGCTTACTGTCAAACTCTTTCAATAAAGTCCGTTACATGCTCCAGTGTGGCTGCCTTTGTGTCAGCTGAGGAGGCTCAAGACCTTGGTGCTCTCTCCTCATGTCATTTAGAGTTACCAGAACATTTCAGAATCTTCCTCCAGAAGCAGCTGAAATGTACTTTGGCTTGCCTCTGTTTCTTTCCTGCATTTTAAGAGTATACGAGAGTCTGATACTCCTTTGAAATTGTTTTTCAAGATAACTTTGTTCTACCAAATCTGAACCTTTTGAACTTTCTCCACTGCCCTTATTTTTATCTGCTTTACTCATAAGACTGGTAAGTCCTTCCAGTTGTTAATTTGCATGACTATACTAATTGTTTTGTCTTCTGAAAATAACCTTCTTAATTGAAAGACTAATTAAAATTTGAATGTGAGCATGCATCTTTGAGAGCAGGAAATGTGTGTGTGTTTAACACTCGTAACAAAAATTTACTTGCAATTGCAAATTAGTTTGGGGTAAATGCAGGTAAAAAATAGCATCAGTCTGTGCATGAGTTGGATCGTTTTCTAGTTAATTCTTATGCATGTTTCTTCACAGCAACTGTCTTTAAAGAGTGAGGAACCCATTTGTTTGCAAATACAATCTCTATGCTAGGTCAGTGTTAAAGTAGTATACCACGGAGCAGAATATGCTGTCTCACTTTTGTTTTGCTCAAAACTGTCACTCCATGCAGCATGCCAGTAGTTCACATACTGTGGTCTTTGGAACTTTGTCTAAGGAGCCATGTCAAAATAGTAACATCAAAATAGTTAAAACATTCAGATTCTCTGGAGCACCCAAATACTCTAATCATGACAACTGCGAAGTCCTAAGCTTCTGTACCCTTTTATTTCAGGCAACTGGTATGTCTTGGGAGTTTTGGGGGAGAAAAAATACTGTCTGTTGCCTGAAAGCCCAGGTGTAGGGGGTGTGTGTACACCAACAGGCATCAGTGGGTGTATGCATGCCTGCCTCACTCAGCTCCACCCTGACAGCTACTGTGTTGGAGCCCGTCCTTTTTTCCTGTTGTTAGAGCAGCATGTGTCAGAGAAACAGTTCCTTGACTATAGTGATACCAATCTTCAGAGGTGTCTTAAGGGGCACAGTATTGAGCCTGCCTGGCTAGAGAAGACTGTGAGACTTCTCAGGGAGGTTTACAGCTGGCTTTTAAGCTCTGGACTAAATTGGCAACAGAAGCCATGGCAGTGCTGTCTCTGCTCCTTTTAGTGGATAGGTTTATATACTGACCTGGGGGGAGTGGTGGGGAGGGATGACCTTCTGAGAGGTGACTTCATGTATGTGGCTAATCTTGCTTGGGACAAACCACAGCTGAATCGTGGAAAAAAGTGAATACTTGAATGCTTGCGAAGCAGTGCTGTGAACTTGTCATGTGGCAGTAGTTGCTTTCAGTTGTGTTATGGACTGCCTGTTTTTGTGGGGTTTTTTTTTTGTTTTTTTGTTTTTTTTTTTTTTAGAAAGAGAATTGGACTGAACTAGATAAACTTTTCGGTTCTGTGGTGATGCAGGACTTTGTTTAAAAGCATAAACTTGAAAAAGCTGTAATAGATGCTATGTGGATAGGTTTGGCTTGATTACTGATGTGGTTCTAATATTTTTTACTTTTTTTTTTGATTGAGGCTTCAGACTGACCATGACAGCATGCAAGGCTATATAAATACTGCTGATATATGAATGTGCAGTATGTACATATGGCAACTATATCTTAGCAAGCGGTGCTTATAGAACCAAAATGAAGTGGTTCTTAAGTTTTATTAAAGAATATGGTTTTCCTGATGCTGCTGAACTTATCTATTGGTACTAACTCCCTCTTTTCCCCACAGTTGGGTAGATCAGTGTACAGTAGTAGTGCACTATGTGTATGTTCAAGCAAAAGATTGTTCAGTCTCTCTCCTGTATCACAGGATGCTATCTGTATGTGTGTAAACACTAACTCTGGAGAGAATCTCCAGATTTTCTGGAGAATTAAATTATCTTCAAGCAGGTAATTCCTCTCCACAGCTCAATTAAAATAACAAGGTTAAACAGCTGTTCGGTGCCAAATATTGTTTTTAGGGGACTGCAAAAGTAATCTTCTATTTAAAATGTGATCTCAATTTAACTTCTGTGCTCGAAAATAAGCATCTGCTGACACTTAGTGTAAAATAGCTCACATGTTCAATAGGAATGCAAATGTAACCCATGACACTTCAGTGGCTCCACACTAATGGTACTGCAGACATGATGTATCATGTCAGATACTCCTGTTAACATCCCTGTTGTAAATCAGCGTGATGTGCTCTAATGGCTGTGAAGAGGACAGTGAGACTGAGATAATGATCAGCATGTGATCTTTTCTTTCCAGGCACGTCAACCCTTTTTATATTCAAGATACCAAATTAATTTTTGTATCTTAAACCACTTGTAATTAAACTTTGAGATCTTTTACTCTAGGATTTCTGCGGTCATCTTTGGAGTGAAGATCTGTTTGTTTGGGCTTTTTCAAATAGAGAATTTTTGCTCCTTGTTAACCTGTATTTTACATTAGGTAAGATCTCATTAAGTTACCTTTACAGTGAAATTTTTTTTTGTGAATTATATCTGCTCAGAAGTGAGACTGCTTAGTACTTTTTTTGAAGATCCTAGGGAACTGTGTAAGCAAGGGAGGAAAGGAATTTCATTTGTGCTGTGGCAGCAGGAAAATGAAAGCTTTTTGCTATGAATTATTTGCTCTATATTACAGAAATCATTACTTCCTTCTAAGGCAACTGCATATTTTAAGGGTCCACTTTCAGCCCAGAAGTTCCAAGTAGTGTCTTGATCAGGACCTTGTGGTGGTGTCCTGATTTATTGTAAAGCAATAATTGCTGCAGAAATTGGACCAGAGAACATTCCATAGTATCTTTTTTTCCCCTTAAGTTTTCTAAAATTAGGTGCAAGGGGAGCAGCATCTCTTCTCCTTCCATGCCAGCCCAACAGTCATGTGATTTACCTTTGGCTTGTTCCAGTCTGGGGCAGATCAGGGTTTAACAACGTTGGGTGTCCTCAGTCAAAGCAAGAACAGGTTGTAGTTTGTAGTTCTACATACGATTGTGCCAATTTGTGGCTTCTGATAACGTTATGCCTTTTGGAAGTTTTGAGACTTTTTGGAGTGCATGAAGAGTGTGGACACCAGCAAAACACCAGGATGTAAGCACAGATAGAGAGCGCGGAAAGAGAGGAAAAGGAGAGCAACTCTGTAGAGAACTGGAATTGTATATTGACCATGTCTTGTGCTTTCAGTTCAACATATGTTTTAAATTTTTAAAAAGTGAAGTGGAAATCCCTGACATAGTACAAAGACAAGAGATGCTTGGTGCCCTAGAAAGTGCAGTGGAAATCACATGGACAGAGAAGAGTGAGCTGAGCAAGGGCTATGCCATCTGCTAGATAAGCTGTAGAACAGATTACTTATGATGTTCCCTCTAAAGAGAAAACAGAGTTAGGATTGCGGAATTGAATTGAAAGCAAGTATGTGAGATTAACTTTTCATCTTATGCAGGCATGTGCAGCAGAGAGCTATTACACTTTATCATTCCAATTCATCTTTATTTTGCTCTGAGGTTAAAGACCTACTGCCACTCTTAAAATCCCTCAGAGGAGATGGTGGGACTGTTGCTTGTATATACCTGTGCTAGCAACCTCTAATGTGGATAGATAGGGAGAGAAAATTGCCTGTTAGTCCTTTAGTTTTCATGTTATTGCAGTGCTAATGAACTGTGGTGAAAGCCTTTTGCTTGCAAAAGGGAGTATTTGAATGTGCACTGAACTGTCACACAGGTCTGCCTCCTTGTGGGGCTCTTTCAGGTATCCCTGGTGCTGGAAGTTCTTGTTTTCTCTGAAGACATTAAGCAGTCTGGAATTCAGTTTTCTTGCTTCTGAAGTACTAACAAGCTGAAAGAAGACCTTTGCAAGAACAACCAGCCCGTCTTGCATTGTGTATCCTATTAACCTGCAGTGGTTTTGATGATGTTATTCCTGTCATGTTTTCCTTTTTATTCTTAGATATATTTTAGAACTTGCTTGATATTCTCCATTTTAGATTAACTAAACATATATAACACAAATAATCTCATGCCTGTCTCTCTTTACATTTTATTTCCCTGGTAGCTGTCTCAAATGATCCTATAAATTTATTGTCTCAGGCTGTCTTGTATACATGTTACGAACTTGGCCAGGGGTAAGAAGATAATTACATGCAGAAGCCTTTCAGGGTACAAAATGCTCAAACAGAATGGATTCTTTATATTGCTAAGGTGAAGGAATTGCTGGTGAAAAGAAAGCAAGTTCAACTGAGATACCTTTCCTGGAAGCTGTTTTTATGATGGTCTCTTTTTCCCAGCACTAGCAGTTGTAGTGGTAGCAGTGTAGTCAAGCTTGTCGATTAATGCTCTAGTTAGCTTATAAATCTCTACGTAGCATTACAGCTGCAATGATGAGCTACAGGAGAGCTTCATAACACTGAGATGGAGCATGCTAATTATAGAGACAAAGCAAATCTTTGGTTTTGATCTGGTAGTTTACCTGCAGAGTTATAAATTTATGCTTTGAAAAAAGTGGGAAGGGGGAAAACA
>NW_009260399.1:4466766-4479795 GCF_000687185.1 Egretta garzetta | reverse complement strand
CATCTTTATACTGGTTTTTATTTTGTGTGGGTGGGGTAGGGGAAAGCTAAAAGGTGTTTGTAGAAGTACAGTTACTGCTTAGCTTTGACATCAGTTGTTACTGACTTGTGTGATTTCTGTACCTAAACACTTGGTTCTTATCCTTTAATATGGTAATCTGTTCATGGTTTGGGTTTCAAGGTAACTGTAACCTTGTGATAAAGAAGCATGTGATCATTTGTGTAAATATATGAATATTTAAAGATGGCAGTGCACTCTATTAACCTTATAATACATTCCAGTGCACTCTGACGTTTGTGTGATTGTTTTTCTCATTTTAAATATTTCTCCTGTATTCCAAGCAAGAGTATCTCTGTTGGTGTATTTATGAAATTGTTCGTGTTAGCTGATCCAAAGTGGCCAGGAAAACCAGCTTTTTAGTGTCCAGGTTGTGCCTATTGCAGATGTGTATTCAACCCTTTTAGAATATGAAGCTCAATATAGTTCTACTTCCCAAACTGCCACATTTTATGAATAAGAAACATCTGTACTTGGTGGGTCAACCCACCAGGCATTAAGGTAGTAACTGTAAGGAAAAACAGTAATGTCAGACTGGAAGCATCTGTGGCATGAAGGTGCTATAGCTGCCTGCTGATTAAAGTAGCAAAAATACTTTTATCTGAGCAGAATTGTTTGTTTTTTCGTTTTTTTTTTTCTTTTGGTTTTTTTCACTCTTTTTAAATGAGGGAGTGAAAGCCTGTAGTCAAGTTCCCAGGAAAAACCTACCACAAGGTATGTAAATAATTGAGCTAACCTGGACATACTTGCATATTTGCTGAACTAGATAGTAGGACAAAAGAAAATCTGTTACTTTAATAATCTAGACGTGCTGTGGGTGTAGAATATCTGTGGTGCTTTTGGAGGAGCCGAGTGCTACCAAAAGCATGAAGACTAGTCTGTACTGGATGTCCAGTTTTGGAAAAACATAGTTGTGGTGAGAAGATGCACATCTGGCATATTGCTTTATGATTAAAAACTAGCAAAGTCAATAAAAATAATTTAATTTTCAGTGGCTTTATGACTGTTACTACAGTGTTTAAGCTGGTTAATTTGAGATATTTCAGAGAGACTTCAGAATTAATGTTTTGATAACTGCTTTTAAGGTTATTTAGGAAAAATAATCTTTTATGAAAGCAGATCAAATACAGTAAAAGGCTACTTATGTCTGCAACTTTTTTGTGATTTTTGGTAGTAGTGTGTTATAACAGGTGGGTTGTGAATGTTTATGCAGCAAGAGATTTAGTGTCTTAGTCTTACTTTGAGAGTGAGGCTGAATGATATAGAGGGAGGCTAAAAAAAAGGCCACTTTTAGAAAGTTACAAATTAACTTTTTTTATCTACTAAAAATTCTTCTTTCACCAAGTCCATTGCCTGGTATGGTGATAATACTGCATGATGTACCTCTTGAGGATGGAAAACAGTGCCTACCATCACAACCACAAGAGAACCTGGAATATGTGATTGGGATGCATAAGGTTAGCAAATTGTCTATCCTCTTTATTATAATAATAAACCCTTTTTCTTAATCAAACTTTTTTTTATTGTAGGAATTTGTTTACCAGAAAGCAAAGTGCAAGATTTGAAAACCAAAATGATGTGGGATGGAAGTTATTTGGAAAAGTACCTCTCAGAGAAAACTCGCAGAAAGATCCAAAGAAAATACAAAAGGTATTTGTTTAATTCTGTTTTAGGATTAATGGTGAACATAGAAGCCAGTTAAGTTTTTGAGCTGTGTATATGACTGTGAAGCCTGTTTGTCTGATGAGTTGTGCAGTTTCTTGGACAGTACAAAAGAAGGTGGTTCTTGAAATTTTACTTCCATTATAACAGTGCCCTTCAAAAGAATGTGTTCTGCATGGTCATTACATTGAGTACTCCATGAAAACACATAGCACTTTGGTCTAAAGCATTTCATGTTAAAGATTCAACATGTGTGAGTGTGTATTCGGTTTTTATAATCGAGCTTTCAAAGATTTTCAAAATACCTACTAATTTCTTTATCTTGTTCTAGCTTTCAGTGTTTTGTGGCCTTTGTGTCATAGACCCATCTATAAAGTGCTGTTTCAAGAGAAATTGTGTTCTGTTGGGCCTTGGTTTATTTGTGCTTAAATAGTAATTAAAAAGACATAAATTTAAGACAGAGTGAATGGTAGAGTGCCAGAAAGTTGTGCTGGAATGCTAGTTTCACCCCTTGTTTTCTCAAGTATTTGCTGTTTGGACTTGAAATTTTCTGTGTGTGGGCCTTGATGAAAATTTGGTTACTGAACTGAAATGATGGAACAATACAATACAGTTCAGGATGGGTGAATGGAAATAAAATATTTTTTTTCCTCCTTGTACAGTCTAGTTCAAAAGGGAACGTGTATTGAAATTGTTTATTGAAGTGGTTCTCTGAATAGGGAAAAACTTTAAAAGCATCAGAAATGCCAGAGAATTTAGGCTCTTCCCTGTCTTCATTGCTGCTTAACTAGTTTTGACACTGGTTTTTGTGTGTCTTTTGCTTATATTTGCCAGTAGTTACAGCCATGATTTGTCAAATTTTACCAGCTGGTTTTGGAGGTGGGGGAGGAGGTTGAAGCTGTACAAAAATCTTTTCAGGCCTTCCTTAGTGTGTCATAAGAGAATAAAAAAAACCACAGTGAAAACCAGTTTTCTCCTTCTTTGCATATCACTTCTCAAGCTGTAGCATTATAATGTTGTTGAAAACAAACATTTCAGAGGACTGGTTCTACTACAGATGAACCCAAGCACATGTCTAGTGAATGAAGTAACCTGCCTTCCCAGTGGGGAAAGGCCTTGTGAAATCCATCTGCATGGTCAGTAGTTTGAGCTCCTCTTTCAGTAGGAAGAAAACATCCCCTTTCAAACTCTCACTTGATCTGGGATTTTTAGATTGCATGTAGGCATTTTATGTGTTTGGGGCTTTTGTTGTATTTCATTCCATTCTCACTTCCTTTGTTCAGACTACTGTGGAACTATGAAGGTTTGTATGGAAAGAGGCCATGTAGTTAGAACTTCAAAACCAGCTGCTCTGTGTTAAATGAGATGCTGATTTGAAGGACTGTGCTGCTTGGTTTAGGGTAAAGTGCTCTGGAAATCCAGGTGTCTCCTGTGACTGTTCTTACCTGTAGCTAGGCTGTTAATTCAAGTGAACTTCAAGCAGCTTTTGGAACTTGTCACTATGATCAACCATTCAGACTTTATCTACAACTTATCTCGATACAATTAACAGTTCCAGAGTGTTCACCAAAGATTTTTGATGACACAACTGAAGAGGCTTAATAACAGTACTCAAGACACTTAGTGTATTTTATTGTCGTCATCTGTTCTTTGATAAGTGGGTAAATAATTCATTAGCACTTTGTCATTGTAGCTGGTACTGTGAATATTTTTCCTTTAGATCCAAGCTATCTTGCATTGTGAGTATTCAGTGTTCCTAGAATGTTACAACTTTGGTTGTATTAAATTTGTTAGAAAAAAGTAGCTATTAAAGAATTATGTGGTATGGCATCCAGCTGTTAGTGAGTTTCTGGCAAGATTGCAAGTCTGAAACAATTGTCTCCAATGCCTCTTGGATAACAATAACTAATCCTTCCTAATTTATTTGGTGCTTTCCTGAAGTTATTTTTGACATGCAGAATTTCTGAGACATGGGCAATGCTGTAAATAACTAATCCAGCCTCACCAGCAACCCAAAAGACATCTTGGTTCAGGTTACTGTAGAGAACCGTTACTGAATGTGGTTTGTCTTGACATCGCCCCCCTTATAGGTTGCTTTGACAATGACAAAGTAGCACTTGTGTTGCGGAGTAGTTTGCCCATTTGGGGGCATGCTTTTTGCTCTTTGACTTGTGCCTGAAGAATTTGCATATGTGTCAGTGGAGGAGGTGACAGCATATGGCTATTGGGATGAGGCTTGTTGGCCAACACCAGTTCCTTCTCCTTTCTGGAAAAAAAGGGTACTAGAGCCAGAGCATTTATTCTTCTGGCCCTTTTCTACCTTGAGGTATGTATTTTATTTCCAAGGCCAGAAGAGTA
Organism: Egretta garzetta; assembly: GCF_000687185.1. Taxonomy (NCBI): domain Eukaryota; kingdom Metazoa; phylum Chordata; class Aves; order Pelecaniformes; family Ardeidae; genus Egretta; species Egretta garzetta. Next base: position 4,475,718 of record NW_009260399.1, on the reverse strand, counting down.
GGTGCTTGAAAGACCCTTATTTCATGTACTGAAGAATTTGGGGGTATGCAGTGAAATGTGGGAGTTGGGGAAGAAGATGGCTGTGATCAAGGTAAATGGTTAGTGTCCTAGTAAATTATTTCAGCATTTGCACTTTCCTGTAGGGCATGAAACAAGGTGCCTGAACTGTTTCTTTTATAGGTCACTGTTAATTGTCTGCACTTTATGTACACTTTACTTGAAATTCGGCTTGATTTTTTTTTTTATTATTTATTTTTCTTCTCAGAAGTTCTAGGGCCTTCCTTAAAGCTCAGTGGAATAGGAATTACACTTGCATTATATGAAATCCACTACAAGCACTAGATGCCCTGAGAAGCTGATCGTTTGGGGATACAAAGTTGGTGACTGTTCGGAGCTGGAGACTCCATATCTTGATCACCAGTATTTCATGACTTGGCTACCTCACTGTCTTGTGCAAAGAGATGTGGAAAACGTTGTGGAATGCTCTTACATGAACTTGTCAGTTTGGGAGCTGTGCAGGGAGCTGCAAGGCCCTGAACAATGATGGCAACATGGTAATTGTTAACTGAACGCTGTCAGTGCTATGTATTGAGTGAAGTGTGTAGAGCACACAGTCTAAGTGGAAAGTGCCACCTAGACAGAAGGGACTAATTCAAAATCAAAGTATTCTTTTAACATAGCGTTGTGTGTAACTTACTGTACACTTCAAGAAAACCAAACTGGAGGAAGAAAAGGGAGTCAGTTTTTCTGACATCATGGGAAATCAGCAGGTTTTGAACCCTGCTGTGTGTTGATATCTTGAGCTAACATAGTGATTCGTAGCAGCAGTTGCCTGTCACTCCATGACGTGAATTTCTGATTATATTACGCAACTGGGCTTGTCCAAACTTGATGAGAAGTAGTTAGACACTGCTCATGTGCTGCTGGCCACAGTTGTCATGGGCATTGCTTCCTTCCCGTAGTACACTTCATTCCTTCAGTCTTCTGCATGTGCAGGATTATCTGACTTAATTCATAGGATTCAGTGCTCTGACAGACTTATTTCTAATGTTTTGTGCTGCTGACATGATGGACAAAACAATTGTGCGTTGATGTGCCCTGTTAGGTTACAACTTAAGTTTTCATCACTCTGCCTCTTGGGTGTTCATCTGGTTTTGTACTCAGTGCCCCATTAAAGGGTTTCATGCCTGTTTGCTGGTGTCAGAAAACTGACATACTTCTGAGAGTCTGTTACTTGAGATGCCTCAAGTTTGGGAAGGGGTGGAAATGTAGACTGTGCCTTCCTCTTGAGCTTGACCCTGTCCTTCCTGTTCCAGTTGCTGCCTCTGTTGGTGCTGGTACTTGAAACGGGGTTGTTTATTGAGCAAGAGCCTTTCCATTATCTGGATGCTCAGGCTTGACTTACTGATTCTTTTAAAGGAAAAAAATCCAGATGTATTCATACTGTTAAAGAATAGCTCAAAAATTTAATGGCTTTGATACCAGATGTACTTTGTAAATAATAACAAGGACACTTAATCAGAGGAATGTATTGTTGGCACTCTTGAACAAAAGCATCCTGGAGCAAGTAGGCCTGAAGAGGACACCTAACCAAGATGTTTTGAAAACATCCAAAACTTGGCAAGCAAGCCCAAGATCGATGTACTCTCAGCTGAACTACCCTCATTATAATACTAAAAATCATGCCCCCAGGTCAAAGGACCTTTGCCCAGATCAAGACCCTTCCTTACAGAGCACACGTAGTATAAAGAAAGGACACTGCATCTTTAAATGAATGTGAGGCTTGCGAGAGCCAGTAAGAAACAGATGAGATTAGGTGTGGTTGCGAAATAACGGATAACCAGTGCTGAGTGTGTAAAAAGCTGCTGTGTGATCACTAAGGTGTCCTACCTTTGTGGAGCTACCACCTAGCACCCACCTCTGCAGAAATGAAATAATATGCAGTGTCTCTCCTCAGTGTGTGACAATTGACTTATTGCACACTGGGCCATGAATCTGCTTTTCAGACAATACCATGGAGTCCAGGTCTTCCTTCAGATTGTCCGTTCACAGTCATGTTATTGTCTCTGTGGTAAAATACTCATTAGCCTATAGGCTGCAGGAGACTCAATCTGCCTGACTACAGAGGCTCTTGAGTAATGTTTCTATTAGCAAAATCTTGGTCTGAGTTAATTCTGAAAGGCAACTTAGAGGAAAGGTGGTAAATTCTTCATCGTGACTTTTACTTCATTATGGTTTCCCACCTTGGGGGTGGGGAGAAAAAACCAAAACTGACATCTAAGTTGCATGTACTTGTTTAGACTGTCAGAAGTCCTTTGGATTATCCAAGACACCACAAAATAGCCTGACCGTAGTAGTAGCTACGGTTATCAATTTCTGGTTGTATCTGTCCTCAAGTTTCACATACCTAGGGAAATCCATCTGATGGTACCTGCTTGGTATTAAGCTCTTTGTGTACAGGAACTAAGGTGACTGAGCCACCAGGTAATCCTTTCTCAAGTTGGCTTCTTTTGCTTCTGGACAGACATCAAAGAAATCCTTTGTGCCAGGTCACTAATTAGAGCCCTGTGAGTAGGCCATTAATTCAGCTGTAGATTCCTATAGTGAGTTCACTGGTGTGTTCGTGGTTTAGTCTTTTGATAGCTTTATTTATTCTTTTTTTCCCCAGAATGAGATGAATAAAGTTAACTGCAAACTTAGTCTTCTGAAAGATAAGAATATTTGTGTACACATTTTTAAACTTACATGAAGGGAATAATTTTTAAACACATTCATATTACACATTGTTCTGATACTCTCCCTGTAATAATTTTGCCTGGGATTGAAATAAATTTGCAAGAAAGAATGCAATTCTAAGATATGTGTTTATGTAAAGCATGGGTGGTTGAGGGGGAAGTAATCTAACTGAAGTGGCTAAAGATTGTTCTTATTTCCTTCTGGCCTGCTACTTGATAAATAAATGATGAAAACTCCAGACCCTCAAACTTCCATTGCCATTTACAAGTTGGGCATTATCGTATCCCAGCTGAAGATGGCTGTACATATACAACTGAGGCCAGACGAAATTTGTAAGGAACAGTAATGTTTTTTTGTCTGACCTCTGACCAAAAGAATGGTCAGACAGGTTTTTGAGCACATAAGCCTTTTCTCGAGTCCTATAAATCTTCTAACAGCGCCCACTTGTTCAGCCAGTATCTGTAAGACGTAGCATCATAGTCTGTCTTAACAATGTGGGAATTAAAGTCACTCCAGCTAAGTTGGTGTTTGGCCTACTTTTACTGCTGGTGGTATACATGAATACTTCTCTTCTGATAAAGAATCAGTATTGGCATAGGCTAAGGTTGGATTGCTTTGCACTGACACCAGGAGGTTTTATACAGTTTTTATACGGTTAAATGTTTTAAAGCTTAAAAGCTGTTAGAACAAGTGGTCTCGTCTGAGAAGCTGGAAGTACATTTACAATGGAGGTTTGCATGATTAATTTTTTTTGTATCAATTATCTTCAGGAATCCTGCTTGAGCAGAACTGGTTATGCCAGTTGCTTTTGTAATTGATGTGTGAAAATGCACTAAGTCAGATGATAGTACTTCACTGAGAGTAATAACCGAAGTTAAATTCTCTTCCCTTCTGATAGACTGTAGAGCTGAGCTAGGCTCTGCAGCCACTGTTTCTTTTGGGAACTCTTTTCAGGATTGGCAAGAACAGCAGGTTTGAATATGTTTGCAAGTTCTTAACCACCCCCTCCACCCCCCCGCCTTTATTAGTGAATGCTTTTGAAAGAAAACCCTTTAAAAATTCAAGAAGAGGTAACATTGTTCTGAGCATATCCTTCGTCTGTCTCCTCTCATGTGATCAGTTTTCACAGAACTTGTTTGCAACTGGCCAGTCAAGACCTTGTGTATTAAGAGACTAATGTGTATGGAGGAAAGTCAGATTTTAGCTATGTCCTAGAAATACGTTACAGCTGTCTTCCCCAAAGGAGCATCTTAAATTAAATTACTTTTTTCTACAGTGTATGGCTCTTCTTTTTTTCTGTAATATGAAAATCTGTTTTTTAATCAGTGCATAATTTTTTCCCTTCCAAATGTGCTGTGACCTTATGAAGAGTGTTCAATTTATATGAATTCCAGTAAGAGCTCAATGGAATATCTTCATTTTAAGTTTCAGTACCAGTAAAATTCAGCACATACAACACTTGAGGCTTTTCAATAGCAATATTTACTTATAAGTTCAGTCTAAATATTTTATTTAATATCTTATTTGCTGACATTCCATATCAGAATATTTAGAATTTCTGTTGGAAGTTCCTTAATAATAAAAAGTAGCTATGATTTTTAACCTAGGGATTGTCATCTTCCCAAACTTACAAGGATTTCTGTTCTGAAATCATAGTGCACTCTTGTGGGGGGGATGGGAGAGACTTTTCTTTTTCTTCCCTCCCCATCCCCCAAGGATTCAAATAAATGAATTGCTGGGGAGTTGGATTCCAGCCATGAAGCCACCAGTGATGAAAACAGTCTGCACACCTCCGATGCAGTGAAAAACTGCAGGGGTTTATGTGCAGCTGTGGATAACAACTTTGTGCGAGGTGTCCCAGGAGCAGATTGCAGGTGTACAGTAGCTGGAGTGGCAGCGTGAGAGCTTACATAGCCAGGCTTTTCACCTGCTGCTTCTGCACACCTTTGCTTGTTCTGCACTTATCACTACAGCAAAGTCATTTGAGTCAGATTTGTTCAGACTTGATAATCACATTAATACAATATTGCTGGTATCACACAAGCTGCCAGCAGTGTGTTCCTACCACCTCCTACCAAACTGTTTTGCTTTTTTTTTTGTTCAGCCATTCCTGTATATGTTCCTTTTGAGGAGAGGGGGAGATGGAAAAATGTCATTCTTTTTTGGTACCAAAATTTCCCAACTGGACTGTCTTCAGACGGAGACACAACAGGCTTTCTTTTAGGAGTGATGCACTAACAGGAAATAAATCAACAGGATTTTATGTTGCATTATGTTTTTCTGTAATAATTAGATCATGACTATATGTGGGATCAACATTCCAGTCAATTAAAATCAATTGTACTTAAGAAGCTTACTCTGCAGCCTATGATAAAGTGAAAATGAGCTCTCGAAACAGCTACATTGCTTGGCTCATAGGTGATGCTTTTTTATGGGATGAATAGTTAGGCTTATAACAGTACTTAAGGAAAAATCTTTGTAAGTTGATTTGGGTCAGTTATCATTCAGATTGAGCTTCACTTGATTTTCCTTTTTTTTTTCTTTTTTTTTCTTTACCAATAATCCTAGTTAATTAATAAATCACTTTACTCAAAGTCTGTTTTTTGGCAGGGACCTACTAGGTGGAAAAGAGTTGCAGGAGCAATGGCACCCAGCAAGAAATTCTGAAAGAAATTACTACAGACTGTGCCTTAGACAGACAGTGATAAGAGCTCCTGCTGAGAGCAGTGTGTCTAATCCAGAGGAAAGAAAGCATAGGGAAGCCCCCCGACTGCTGACGTGTGGAGGTTCTCCTGCAGCTCCATGTGCCAGAGCACTCCAGATGGAAGCTGTGCAGCGTGGCTAGCTGCTACCATGTGTTCCCCTTCCTCTTGCCCTGTGCTGATGGGTGGCGGTTGTCTAAAAATACTGAGCTTTTCTAAGCGTTTATCTTAACCATGCCTTGCGCTGTATTCAGATGGATGGTTCAGGGCCTTTCGGAGAGGAAGCGGTTTGTTCAAGCTGGCTGCTGATTCTGGCAGGAGCTAGAGCTACGATTTTGGATACAGCATTGTCTTCTGCTCGTACTGAGTTTGTCTGGATAGATCACGGGATAAATCATTGTGACTAATGGCTATAGCTGTTAAGGGCAGCATGAGTGTTTGCACGTAGACTTCATTCACACTTTCAAGTGTTGTAGGCTATAAACTGTCTAGTGCATTTTTTTCTGTTCCGCAGTAGAAGTCCGAGGGTGTAAATGAGTCACTTCCTGTGTTCTCCTCCTCTGGGTTCATTTCTACTTGTCAGCCTTCAAAAAGGCAGGATTTAAATCTGTCATGGTGTGCCCAAGTTCCTTTTTTTTTTTTTTTTTTTAAGAACAAAGAAACAAAAGCACAATTGCAGTGCAAGAAGGCATAGTTACTGTGGTTAGTCTGAAAGTAACCTATGCTTATTCTTTTTGCAATCTCTAGAAATAAAGGTGTAACTCTAATTTTTCCACTTAAGAATTGTAACCCAAAACTTGCAAGTTGCCTTAAAGCACTGCAATTTCATGTCTTTCCTTCTGATCTAATTAAAAATATTTTGATTTTATTGTAATCATATGTAAGGTGCATCTAATTTTTGTGGAAGTAAATAAAAATAAGAAAGGAAACCTATTTTGTCGCTTATGAAGTCCTAAAATATCTTTTTTTTTTTTCCCCACAGGAACTGTACTAAATAGATTATTTAGCAATTCCAGTAGGTTGTATTATGCTACAAAGAGTGTGTTGCCCTTGTCCTGACTTGAAAATTACCTGCCTCAAACAAACCTACTATCATATTTAAACAGATAAAGCAAGAGTAATAGCTTCCATCCACAGTAAATGAAAGGGTAACTTAATACTATGGCCCAAGGACTGTTCCTGAGCATTTTAATAATAAAAGAATGTAATAAGACCCACCCAGGTATCATAATCTAGCAGACTCTAGCTGTCAGAGTGCTGCTTTTGATGCTCTTGGAACTTCTTCCCTTATGCTACAAACATGTGAAAGCACAGAATATGTTACAAGCATTAGGCTAATAGAAAATAATAGCCTTTGAGCATCAGTCTTGACTGTTATGGCAAGCTACAAAGTATTTTTTGAAAAGGAGTGAGAGGTGTGTGTGTTTTCTCCCTTTTCCAGTTTTAAATCTTTTAGTTTTATCACTCTAAGACTTCTCATAAATTGTCTTGCTCAAAAGCCCTGGAAGCTGGAGGGATCCTAAATAGTGTAACAGGCAGTGTTTATGGATAGGTATCTCCTTTCTGGAATAAAGATGCTAAGTAGATAAAAGTATAAGCTTTGTTAGTTGCTATTGCAGTTGAAATGTCAGCTGCTAGTCTCTACTGAAGGGTCTGTTTCACTGCCAGTGCTGTGATTTAGGGGAAACGCATTAAGTTTGAAGTTACCCAGTGAGATGGTAGTTTGTGTGTCCTAATTAAGTCAGTTGCTTTGTAGCCCCTGTTGATGCTTAGCATTAGATGGAATATAAATTCACGTGGCACAGGATTATTTTTAAATGCAAGAAGGCACAAATTTGTGGAAAAATGCTTTACTCTGAGGATGAAGTAAACAGCTCTTCCCACCCCCAAAATTTTGAAACCAGGGACAACAGTGTTTCAGAAGACCTGCTTACATCTGTGGAAGTTTGTTCATTTGTTGTTAAACGAGGATCCAACATGCAGCTGGTATTCGTGTCTGATAATGCTTACAGAGAGATACTTAATCACCCACATTTTTGTGCAGCCAGTAGGTTTTTTTAGTGTAGTAACCTTCTACCATGCATGCTGATAAGCAACACACAGGAGGCTTTTGGATTTTTTTTTTTCCCCCCCATGGGTTTTGGAAGGAAAATAGAAGTCTGTTGCATTGCACAGACACTTGGCAAAACATTGCTGTGAGGGAAAGCTGGGGATAAATCCTTGAAGGCAGCTGTGTTAGCCTCTAAATATTGTGGTGGAACCGCCTATCCTAACAGGAGACTAGAACTTGCATTACTAAAATGTAAAATTAATTGAGAAAGCTTTGCTAGACTTCAGTATGTTATTCTTGTGTTAAACAGAAGCAAGCTCCCAAGAAACCCGACCCAAAGGTTTTCTTTGTCCGTCTTCCAGCTTATACATCTCAAACTTCATCTAAAATTAAAGAATGAGGGGAGGTGAATGGTTTTGAAAGACTCTTACCATGCTCACTAGCAACAACAAACAAAGCTGATGTTCTTTGGCTCTGCAAAATGAATAGAGTTACTGTATGTGTGTTATTGGAGACCCTGAAGATCTGGATGTAAGGATTTTAAAAAACCCAGACTGGTACTTTTTCCTTAAGAGTCTTTCTGAAGAAAGACTGGGAAAATAGTTCTTCAAATTTTATGTTCTCATTCTCCCTCTCTCTCTGAGGACACTTGATCTCATTTTTCAACATGATTTTATTACACATTTTTTGTGCCTGTTAGTAATTTCCAGATAAAAATTTTCTTTTGCTGTATTGAGGTGGTGTCTCTTTAGCATGACAAATTTCAGTGGAAGCAGTTTAATGAATATTAAAGCCTAGAAATAGTCATCGTTTTAAGCTAGACTATGAAGGTATGTTGCCTTCCTTCATATATTTTATTTATACTTGTGTGTAGCTTTAAAAAGCTACAATCTCTTCTCCTCAAGATTGAACCTTAAGAAGGTTAAGGAAGATTATATTCTGGAAAATTTACATGTTGATACAGTTTTTTATAAAATTAAATAATGAATGCACAGGAGTGCCAGCCTGAACAGATGATGAAAGATAATACGAAGCACAGCATCAGTATGAGTACAAAAGAAGCTTTTATTAGACATGTAAGAAATTGGCATCAGCAACTGCTTCAAGGGTAATTTCAGGGATCAGAGAAGAGAAGCAAACGTGGATGTAGAAAACCACTCAGTGCAATATACTTACCACCTTGCTCTTCTATCATTTGTAATGGCAGACAAGTATCAGACTTGAAAAGGTTAGAGATCCTTAGAGATGCACAAATTTTGTTGAGGAGGCAGTATAGAAGTTAGCAGAGGGATTTGAAGGGGGAAGTGGGGTGGTATATGGTTAAAACTATCAAGTGAAGTACCTTTTCTCACACTAGTTTGGTGTACATACTGAAGTCATGTAGCTAAATACAAGCCTGCACGTATTTACCTACATAGACAGCTGTTTGCAAACAAAAATAGTAGCTGTGTGCTGTGGTGGGTA
>NW_009260399.1:4462868-4466730 GCF_000687185.1 Egretta garzetta | reverse complement strand
TGCTTGGTGGTGTGGGTTTTTTTTAAGATTTTGGGAGTATCTGAGGTCATACCTGCAACTGATTTGAGAACTTGCAATATTAAATGCTGTATTCCTGTGACTCCTTTCCTATATCCCAGGGTTAACCTGGTGCTTTGACCATTTCAGAATGGCGTCAGCATGAAGCTGACGTGGCATTCAGAGTCCTGTTATTTCTGCATCTCACTCAGAATGAGGGGGACAGTTCTGACATGCTCTTCAGCCAGACTGAAGAGCGTGTTATTTGAGACTAGATAGGAAAGATAAATTTTCCTCTGCAACATCAGCACTAGTGTGAAATGTCGGAAGAAAAAGTTGCTGAGAGATTATTTGGAAGGGTATAGTGCTGAGGCTATGCAGAAAATTGAGGTGGAGAGATCAGTGACCAGGCATAAAGTTTATATAAATTTATGTTTTTACATGAAGTCCATATCCAGTGTAATCCCAGTCCCTGGAATTGACATTTAAGGGATATGCTGTTGGTAGTATCTTATTCTGGCAGGTGCTAATAAAAAAAAAAATAAAATAACCATTTAGCTTGTATTGTCTTGCTCAAGCACTTACCAGATGCTTGCCTTGCTGGAAGCCTTTCTTGTAGATGTTTCCACTTGTTTGATACTGCAGCATATCAGATAGTATCAGTATATAGGGAAACTGTGCACATGTTTGTATATGCAGATTAAATTACATCCTTTTCAGTGTTCTAAGTAGGGGTTTTTTTTTGTTACTGTGACTCATATTGGAGTCACTTGTAATAGTATGCTGTACGATCTGATTAAAGATCCCGCATTTGACAATAAAAAGCTGTTCTTAAGCCACATGGTTCATAGATATCCTTTGTCTCTGAGTACTTCAAATATAGGGAACTATTCTAGGTTCCTTTTTTTTAATAAAAGGTGTCACTCTTACGTGAACCAAAAAGCACTTAAATTATTTACATATAGCACAAATGAAATGTGAACCCTGAGGGTGAGAACCATCTGATACGTAGCATGTTGCATGATTAGAGAGGTGACAGACTCCAAAACAGCAAACTGTTATTCTTTCTTGGAAGACCTAACTTGGCCTTATCTAGGCCTAGGTTTTAAACGTTCTTTAATTTGATGCCTCTGTTGCTCAGAATATGATGCTATAAAAATACATGTATGTAAAAATTGTAAAAATAATCCAGTGGCTGGAGCACAGGGCTGCAAAGCAGAGTATGTGGCTTCTAGTTCTCTCTTTACTGTTAACCTTTTGGAAGATGTGTGCATTATTTTATTCCTTTAACTTTGGTGTGATTGTGTGGGACCAAAGTTGCAAGCCCAAGTTCCGTATCACCTTTAATCAGAAGAGAGAAGCAGATACTTTTCAGGGGAAAAGGGGGAAATTTCAGAGCACTCTGCCTAAAAATAGGTAGTGTGAGGTTTTCGTCCTGTGGACTGGCTCTTACCCTTATATTGCTTAAGCATTCCTAATTTGTTAAGTATGGAACAGGAGAATACCGTGGTACTTAAAGATGAGAAGGATGTCCTGGTAGAAGATAAAACTTCATGCTCATAATGTTATTTTGATAGAGTTCTGTCATCGCATTGCTATCTTCTGCTTTGGTATCCTTTCTGTAATGTAAGAGGATTAAATATAAATACAGAGATGGGTAAAGCAAGTAGGGCTGATTGGTTCTTGAACCACTAATTAATTGTAGAACTTGCCAGATCACTTTGGCGAAGTGTGTGGGTTGAGTGTGCAACTTGGATTTCTCAGGTTGATAGATCAGTAACTAATAAACTAATTTATTTCAGAATAGTTGTGTACTGGTTTTGTAGTTACATAAAAAGCCCTCATATATATCCCGTAAAGAGTTGTTTTGAAAGTTTAATGTCCAAGCTCAGCAGTTTGTATTCTCTTTGTTAAGTTTTGAAGCATGTTCTCATAATCCGATCTTTGCCTGAAGTGTCAAGTCTCCTTAAGTTCTCTTTGATTACTGTATATGTAACATGTTACGCTAAAAACTAAAATTAACATTTTAATTAAAAAAATTTTTTTATGCCCTGGTCCCATGTCGATAATCAGATCTAAGCCTCCTGACCTGAAGATCACTGGTTTCATGGTCTGCTGGTTTCAATTAAGCTTCTGAAAGAAACAGTCCTGCTGCTTGCTCCTTTTCCTTCCTTTTCTTTCCTTGTTTACATTGCCCCACAGCAGGCATTGCCAGAGTAACCAAACTCATCCCACAAAACAAAAGGTTAGTTTTTAGCAGTATCATTTCCCCAATCCAATGTTTTGTACCGTCACACAACTACTTACAGTGGCACAAAAAAATGGTGCGAGGGGCCAGAAGGGAAGGGCAGGGGAGGGCAGTGAAGTGCGGGGTGGGTACCGGCTTAAATTTATCTGGTAAACCACTGTACAAATAAAAGGCAAGAGATTGCAGATGGACAGAAAGACATGCAGCAGAAAGCTATGAAGCAACAGAAGGGAACGTTGAAGCAATATTTAGGTAGCAGTCAGACTCAAAACCCAGGAAAAAACAATTTTCTGTTTGCTTGTGCAATGCTGGTCCAGTTTTGATTTCGTACGCTGAATGAGGCAGGAATTCCAGTGGAAAAAATATCATGTCGTAATTAGAGCTTGTGCCTAAGTTGTTCGAGTAGCCTCAGGTACTCTTATAATTGTGGCAGCCTAAAAATCCTGACTGCTACCCAACGTCTGTGTGGTGTGTGACTATGGTTTGAGTTACAGAGCATACTTAGCTTACCCGCAGAAGTAACTTCCCGTGTCGCCAGGCATCGCGCTCTGCCAGTCAGGGCTTTGCAGAATGCGTAGTTGATGGAGCTTCTCTTTTTGTGGATCGACAAATGGCTGTTCCCTCTGTCCAGAGGAGCTGCAGTTTCATTCTGTTTTCAGCACGTGACACCCCAGAGACTTACCACAGGAAAGCTACTGCCCACCCAAGGTTGCTCTTCCTCGTGATCTGAAGGGGGTTTTGTGTTAATAGCTGGAACTTTACATAAATGTCTTCCGATATGTGCGATCATTTACCGCTTCAGATAGTTTATGAGAAAAAGCATTAGCATTGGAGGCTGTCGTGCTTCTCCTGAGGTGTGTTGGCTTGCCACTGTGGTAATTATTAGTGCTCTGACGCTAGGCGCTTGGGTGGCAGAGGTCTGTAATTAATTGGCGGTGGTGGGAATGAAGCAAAGGTACTTTTAAATAGTGAACTCTTCCTCATTTGGTATAATGTCGCTGCATCCGTGAATTAGATGAGAAGTTGGGGGTTGAAAACACTAGCTGATATAACAGCAATTTTGAGAAAATAAGTTATCTCAGCTTTTGCAAAGCCACCTCTTGAAAGCCTTTGCTGCTGCTTCTGTGGTTCAGCATCAGGCCTTGAGCAATGCCGCCTGGCAGCCGCAAGCCTGGTGAGATTAAGGGTGCTGAGAAAAGGACAACTAACGGTGGCGGACGATAGGTGATAGGATGCCAAAGACGGTGCCACAGCAACTTGGGTTTCTTGCCTGAGTTAGATAACAGAGCTTTTGACCCAAGGAAAAATGGCAAACTTAGTTCATCTAGGCCGAGGCAAAGCATGTAACGAGAAGTGATGTGAAAGTTGCCTCAACTGTGGAAAAGATACCTATCTATGTATCTCTCTATCGGCTCATCTGAGCTGTCTGAAGAGGGCAGAGCATGAGCTGTACAGAGAAGGTGCTTACGCCCTAGGAAGCCTTTCCGCATAACGCTGCTGCTCTCTTCGGGGCTGACTGCTGACGCCTCGTCGCTGCTCTCGCAGCCCGCACCGTTACGGGGCTGTCCGGGCAAGGCGGGGGGTCGGACCCGGCACAAGCGAACGCCCGGCTTGGAG
>NW_009260399.1:4457233-4462059 GCF_000687185.1 Egretta garzetta | reverse complement strand
CCATCCCGTGCGAGGCTGCTGGCCGCGGAGCGGGGGCGAGCGGTCTGGTGTCTGCCTCTGTCGCCGAGCGTGAATATTTCACGTTCGCCTTCCTCGGAGAGTGGCTGCCTTTAAACAAACAGGGCCAAAACAAGATGACCTTGACAGAGCGGTTTGTGTATTGTAGGTTTAATTATGTGCCGTGCTGCCGGTCCCCGGGGAGGCTCGGTGCGTGTTTGAAGTCACACAGCCCTCTCCCCCCTACCGCGCTTGGTCTTTTAGCGCTTGGCCTGTGTTCTGGTGGGTTATTTGTGTTTTCCGTAGAGATGGCTTAGGATCCCTTTGCAGGTTAGCTTCTCTGTCTTGAAGGATTGTGGAGGATCACCACGACTGGAGCTTCTTGCACCTCAACTGCAAAGCTGTCAGATTCCACCCAGAATTAAACTTGGCTTCGGGAGTGTGTGTCTCTGTGGGGTTGGTTGGTTGTTTTGTTTGGGTTTTTTAAATCAGTGCTTTAATCTGCAGCACAGTCTCTTAGTACATTTTCAAACCCTGGTTCAGCTATTGTGGCTGAATGCTGAATAGCTTAAGACGAAACCTGGAAGAAAGCCTAAGTGATCTCAGCGATAAGGACGTATTTGAAATTGTAAATGATCAGCTCATCCTAAATTGATCCTAAAATTAACTTGCAACCGTATTAGGTTAGTAACCCCTAATTGCAGTATAGGATTTAAATAGATGATGAATTATTTGTACCTGTGAGAGACTTGAATGTGGTTTAAAAAAAAAAAACAAACGAAGAAGCGAAAGCTTAAAATGAGCTATTGTGTGGTTCAGCCTATTGCAGTACGCCCGCATGTGCACATACTTCTACTTGCTCAGTCAGCAGATACTCTTAATATGAGTTTGTGGAGGCTTCAGTCTGCTTCATTGCTGTATCGTTCATTATGCTCTGCTCAAAATCGCATTCTCTTCTTACTAGAATAAAAGATCATTTTCAGGAGCTTTTGTCTTCTGTCAGTTCTGGGTGGTTTGGGTTTTTTGGGGGGTGGCGTGGGAGGGGGTTGTTTGGTTTTTAATTTTCTCTAATTAAAAAACAGTCTTGTTTTTCAAACCCTGGTTCAGCTATTGTGGCTGAATGCTGAATAGCTTAAGACGAAACCTGGAAGAAAGCCTAAGTGATCTCAGCGATAAGGACGTATTTGAAATTGTAAATGATCAGCTCATCCTAAATTGATCCTAAAATTAACTTGCAACCGTATTAGGTTAGTAACCCCTAATTGCAGTATAGGATTTAAATAGATGATGAATTATTTGTACCTGTGAGAGACTTGAATGTGGTTTAAAAAAAAAAACAAACGAAGAAGCGAAAGCTTAAAATGAGCTATTGTGTGGTTCAGCCTATTGCAGTACGCCCGCATGTGCACATACTTCTACTTGCTCAGTCAGCAGATACTCTTAATATGAGTTTGTGGAGGCTTCAGTCTGCTTCATTGCTGTATCGTTCATTATGCTCTGCTCAAAATCGCATTCTCTTCTTACTAGAATAAAAGATCATTTTCAGGAGCTTTTGTCTTCTGTCAGTTCTGGGTGGTTTGGGTTTTTTGGGGGGTGGCGTGGGAGGGGGTTGTTTGGTTTTTAATTTTCTCTAATTAAAAAACAGTCTTGTAGATAATGATTGTCACCAGCAGATATTCTTTTTTGGCTGCCACTGAAAAGGATGAAATTACTACAAAGGACTCATAATCTGGTAAAATGTGCCACTCCCATTTTTGTGCTGGTCTGGCTTCTTTACTGTAGGGTAGTGCTGAGTGGAACACGTCAGTGAATACTTGCTGAAATGCAGGGTGGGCTTTTGCTCTGTAAGAGGTTTGAAGAACCGTATTAACTAGTCACCCATATTCCAAAATTAAAACATTCCTTAACCGAGAAATTCTTGGAAGAATGATACACGTAGCTCTGGTCTGGAAAACTTTATGTTTAGCTGAATGACATTTCCAAATTAATTCTATTGTATGGAATAAAATCCCCATTGCAGCCCAGTGTGTACATTTTTTTTCTCACCTTCCAAAGGCAATTTTGCTCTGCAGTTGGCTTTCAATGAAAAGACCCCAAAAATAATTTTCATAAGCTAAAATTAAGCGGCTTTTCTGGAACTTCTACTGTTTTAAGCATTTTAATGCGTTTTAATGTCAAGTTCTGTGGTGCTTCAGGGAGAGCAATATATGATGATTTATGCATATTAGCAGTTTCTTGTGGATGCTGGTTGATTTTTCTTTCACTAATGGTGTGTCAAAGGAGTGAAAATGTTAGATTTAAGAACAAGGTTCACTTTGTCTGTGGAAGCAGTAATAGAGGTTAATATTTGACTATGTTAATTTGTGAAAAATAGCTAATAAAAAAAAAATCGCTCTCCTAATAGAAACTGGGAGAAAGAAGAGCCATTTACTTCATTCCTGTCAGCACAGTGGATGTACTCTGCAGTTGATGGTGCAGCTGAAGCACGTTACGATGGTGCACTTGTACATTGGTTACTATCAGCTGCTTGCAAGGAGTTACTAATGCAAGAATAACGCCTCATCTTTCTGAGTATGCTGTCGATCACAACACCTTTTTTAATGTATCTGTTTCTTATTTTCTTGCTGGAGGGTTTTTTTTTTTAGTGAACAGCTTTGTCAGCATGAGCACTATCCCTTTACTAAACAAAGCTAAAATTTTCAAACCCTGGTTCAGCTATTGTGGCTGAATGCTGAATAGCTTAAGACGAAACCTGGAAGAAAGCCTAAGTGATCTCAGCGATAAGGACGTATTTGAAATTGTAAATGATCAGCTCATCCTAAATTGATCCTAAAATTAACTTGCAACCGTATTAGGTTAGTAACCCCTAATTGCAGTATAGGATTTAAATAGATGATGAATTATTTGTACCTGTGAGAGACTTGAATGTGGTTTAAAAAAAAAAACAAACGAAGAAGCGAAAGCTTAAAATGAGCTATTGTGTGGTTCAGCCTATTGCAGTACGCCCGCATGTGCACATACTTCTACTTGCTCAGTCAGCAGATACTCTTAATATGAGTTTGTGGAGGCTTCACTCTGGTTCATTTCTGTATCGGTCATTATCTGCTCAAAATCGCATTCTCTTCTTACTAGAATAAAAGATCATTTTCAGGAGCTTTTGTCTTCTGTCAGTTCTGGGTGGTTTGGGTTTTTTGGGGGGTGGCGTGGGAGGGGGTTGTTTGGTTTTTAATTTTCTCTAATTAAAAAACAGTCTTGTAGATAATGATTGTCACCAGCAGATATTTTTATTCTTTTTTGGCTGCCACTGAAAAGGATGAAATTACTACAAAGGACTCATAATCTGGTAAAATGTGCCACTCCCATTTTTGTGCTGGTCTGGCTTCTTTACTGTAGGGTAGTGCTGAGTGGAACACGTCAGTGAATACTTGCTGAAATGCAGGGTGGGCTTTTGCTCTGTAAGAGGTTTGAAGAACTGTATTAACTAGTCACCCATATTCCAAAATTAAAACATTCCTTAACCGAGAAATTCTTGGAAGAATGATACACGTAGCTCTGGTCTGGAAAACTTTATGTTTAGCTGAATGACATTTCCAAATTAATTCTATTGTATGGAATAAAATCCCCATTGCAGCCCAGTGTGTACATTTTTTTCTCACCTTCCAAAGGCAATTTTGCTCTGCAGTTGGCTTTCAATGAAAAGACCCCAAAAATAATTTTCATAAGCTAAAATTAAGCGGCTTTTCTGGAACTTCTACTGTTTTAAGCATTTTAATGCGTTTTAATGTCAAGTTCTGTGGTGCTTCAGGGAGAGCAATATATGATGATTTATGCATATTAGCAGTTTCTTGTGGATGCTGGTTGATTTTTCTTTCACTAGTAGTGTGTCAAAGGAGTGAAAATGTTAGATTTAAGAACAAGATTCACTTTGTCTGTGGAAGCAGTAATAGAGGTTAATATTTGACTATGTTAATTTGTGAAAAATAGCTAATAAAAAAAAAATCGCTCTCCTAATAGAAACTGGGAGAAAGAAGAGCCATTTGCTTCATTCCTGTCAGCACAGTGGATGTACTCTGCAGTTGATGGTGCAGCTGAAGCACGTTACGATGGTGCACTTGTACATTGGTTACTATCAGCTGCTTGCAAGGAGTTACTAATGCAAGAATAACGCCTCATCTTTCTGAGTATGCTGTCGATCACAACACCTTTTTTAATGTATCTGTTTCTTATTTCTTGCTGGAGGGTTTTTTTTTTTAGTGAACAGCTTTGTCAGCATGAGCACTATCCCTTTACTAAACAAAGCTAAAAAGTATTCAGTAGCTGCAATACGTTTTTCTTGGTTCTTTTCCTCGTTTTGAAACTGATGTCATGCACAGCAGTATTAACTGGTATTAATGAGCCAGACATTCCAAATTCATGACAATGTTTCCTGTCACAGCAATGCAGGCATCATGGGACTGATTGTTGAGACGGTGCCCAGTTAACAAACAAGGAAAAAGAGGGGTTTTCTGTGCCCCGAGGGCTTCACAGACCTGCACCCATGAGTCCCACAGAACTAGCTTGGACTAGAATTGAATTGCACGACACAGAGTAGAAAACCACAGCTGTGTTGCTCTGTGTTTGTGTGTGTTTTTCATCCATCCTTTTTTTTTTTTAAGGTGGAGTTGGAGGAGAAGGCCTTTCTGGAAGTGGTAGGGATCTCGTTTTATTTTCTGAATGATCCAGGCTGTTCTGATTGCGTTGGAAAGGTTGGATCTATTGCCCAAGGAAGTTTTGACGTAATTGACAGGTTAGGTTGAGAGAAAGAAATCGGTATCATTCGAGGAGCTGTT
>NW_009260399.1:4447194-4457211 GCF_000687185.1 Egretta garzetta | reverse complement strand
CGAACACTGTTCGTAGCGCTCATTTGTAATGGTTAGTTTTCACAGTATAGTTTCCTTTTATTTTAATAGAAATGGTATAAACAAGCTGCACATGAAAGGCTGTGGGTTTTGGAAGTGGCAAAATTTGTTACAAAGTTGAATGTAAAACTGTATAATATGGATTTAATTTTTATGTAGGACTTTGACCATGTTTGTTGTTTGTATATCATTGATACTTTGAATAATTAATGTTTGCTATAGTACTTCAAGCTTTGGAGTAGATGGGAGTTACGTAAACGTTGTTTTATCCTATTAGGTCATGTTTTTGGTACATTTTCTTCCAATACAGTGTTTGTAGGAAAAATAAAAATAGCATTTAACTCTGAGTCCTCTAATGTAGATCATAGTGATACAGTAATTAAGGGTGGAAGGACTTCTGAGGGACTCCCATCTCAGGGCAGAGTCTGCTTAGACCAGGTTCCCAGGGCTCATCCACCTGAGCTTTGAATGCCGTCAAGGTTGGAGGTTCTACCACATCTCAGGAAACTTGTCTCCGTGTTTGACTACCTTCCTAGTGATTTTGTTTTTTCTCTAAGAGCAGAATTCCCCCTATAGCTGTTTGTGCCTGTTTTCAATTTCTTTATACAGGCGCCTCAGAGACTTGTACTCAGCCTTTACCATCCTGTTGTTGCTTTCTACCAAAGATCCCTACAAAGCCTTCTCCTCTGAAGGCTGAACAAGCCCAGTTCTCTCAGCCTTTCTTCGTGTGTCGCTTGCTCCAGACCAGTCATCTTGGGGCCTCTTTGCTAGTCTTGCTCCTGTGTGTCAATGCCTATATTACAAACACAATTTAATATATTATGCTCTGTTATGATTTAGGATTGTTGTACTTCAGGGCTTCGTAACAAGTGTGGGATTTCTGTCTAATCGTGATTTTAACCTTTTTTTTTTTTTTTTTTCCCCGTCATTGAACTGTTGCATCTGAAAATAGCTTGGGTAGGAGAAATAAATCTCATGATGAGATTTTAAGACAAGGAGCTTGTGATCGTTTTTGGCTTCAATTTCAAAACCATGTAAATAAAACCAAAAATATTTTAAATAGGTCTTATTTTACACCTCAGATAGTATCTGCTGCTTGTAAGCTTGTTCTTAGCAGTACTTTGTAAAAGCAGACTGCCATCAGAGGAATTTAAGAAGTTTCTACAAATAGAAGGAATGGGAAAAAACATCAAAACTCACCCCGAATGTAAATTTTAACATTGTTTTCAATTCTGAGGTTGCTCTAGTGGGATAGCTTTAAAGGGACTGCAGTTGCACGGAGATGTGAAAACGTTATCTTGAAGACTTCTGTACACCCTGTTCAAATTCTCACGTGCACCATCTTGGTGTTCTCCACTCTTTTAACTTGCCCTGTCTTTTCCTTCTCTAGGAATATGAAGAAAAAACTGGACGAGCTCACAGACCACTCTCTCCTAAACAGAATGTGAGGAAGAATCTTGATTTTGAACCACTCTCCACAACAGCACTTATTTTAGAGGACAGACCAGCGTAAGTTTTGGAAGTACCACAGTGAGGGTCCCTTTAAAATTAGGCTAGCAAAGCTATTCTTACTGTGTGTATTTGATTACTCTTAACTTAAAAAGATGATTTAAAAATTAAAGTAGAATTTTTTTTCAGGCTAGTGAATATGAAAGTGGGATGAATATAAGAAAAATTATTCAAACAAAAGTAACCTTATTTTATAATAAAAGCGATGGCTTTGTATAAAAGGAGGTAATTAGGAGAGCAGAGCTCTAGTTTTGAGTAATTCTAGCTTCTAAACATGAATAAGGGATTTTTATTTTCCCTGAGAGAATGTAACCGTAAAAGTGAAGCTGGTATATGCTAAAGAAATTGAGAAGCAAGGATACAGTGTCCTGTTTACACAGAGAAAGACCACACCTCCATAAATAATGAAACAATATAATGATTGTTCTGCAGTGGGTTCAGCATCACATTTTAAAGCTTGTCAAGTACTTGATGAGTTGTTTCATGCTTCTGCTACTGCAGGGAGAGTCTTGCATATGCAGACTAACTCCATAACTATTTACTGGCAGCTGCTCTACCATGGTTTACTCCTGAATTACACAAATTTAGTCACGCTTGGTCAATTTATGAACGGTACCCAGCTTTACAGGCATGGTGTCTGCATTTTTAACATGGCTGTGCATTGGTGTAAAGAGCTGGCGTAACATAGGTCTGTGTTTTCATCAGCAAATCTGCATGAAGAATGCTCATATCAAAGTAATTTAGTTGTACGATCACTTAAGACACTTTGGCTTGACTGGTAGACTGTGTGGCAAGACTTCTTGGGACATCTAGAACAATGTAGGAGTGATTTTTTGTTATAGCATGTTTTATTGTGTACAGCTGGAAACAATACATACTAGCTTATTTGTTGTATCTAAAACCGGTTTGTTAAAAGTCATTCTTTAAGTGATATAATCTGAGAAGTACAGTGTTCAGATGGATTGAGTTAGTGATACATGACATGATAACATTCATATTTTGCTTTCCTACTGTTGATAGACTGAGGAACTCCAAGCAGAGAAAGTATTTTTAAGATTCTAGATAATTGAATCATCATTCCTTTTGTCTAGCAGTGCTGTCTTCTGATGAATCTGTCTAAAGAATCTTTGTTAATTGTTTATTTACAGTTTGCATACTTTTTATTTTTACCTATTAGGCTTTAAATAATTTCTTTTGGATTTCCTGTGACAAAAAGATTTAAGACTTCTGGAAGAAAAATGCAGTGAGATTTTTTCCAAAATGGCTGCTCTTGATTTTGCTTGTAGTGTTTAGGTAAAACTTTTTAGGAAAAATCAGTAAATATTCCACAGTCCCTCTAGCTTTAACTGGAAAAATCTTAATAGATACTAAACATCTCACGTGTATGATGATGTTGCTAAGAGATAGGACAAGTAATTTAAGTGGTGGAATTTAAGTTAGCAGAACCTGCATTGTTTCATCAGGCTTTCCTTTCCAAACTTTCCCTAACTTACACCATTTCTAAAGACTTGGATTTAAAAAAGATGCTGGTCAATTTAAAACAGATGCTGGTCAATTTACATAAATGAAAGTGGAAAAGAGTAGCTGGTTCTCCATGGTTAACAATGACACTAATGTGAAAACCCACTTTTCTTGTTCTTGTAACAGTCTTCATTTTAAACAGTATTCATAGACGTGTATCACATGACTATGCATGCTTTACAGGTGATACGATTATGTGAACAGTAAAGCATGCTGCTATTAATGGTGACTGTTGATGGCTAGCAGCTGCCTTGTGTGATGCCTTACAGGAATGTGAAAGTGAATTTTTGCATATCTTTTTTATTAACCAAGTATATAAACTGTCCTAGGAATACAATACAGTGTTCTACAATACAGAAGAACAAAATACTTAGTTGTTTCCTGTTACGTTTTGGTGATACTGTAGTTGTACAAGATGCTTACTAGTTATGTTAATTACAAATATGATGAGCTTAAAGTTAATGCAGTCTGACATATGAACATGTGTATTTGTATGGCAGAGATGTTACTAGTCCAGGCTTTAATCACAAATCAAAATGACTGTGTTGGTATTGATAAATGGAGAATGTAGAGGATGACTCCAGTGCCACTTGTTGCTGTAGAAGTGAGAGGGAGGAGTTAAGCCTTTGAAATAGAAATGGGGTCTCAGAGAGCAGAGGGGAAGAGGAAGCTGGTGTAGGGAGTCATTACTGCATAGGCAAAGAAAATTGTGGCTGTAACTCTTAAATGAGGTGCACAGTAAGAGAGAGTATGGTCTTGTATCTTATCTGTAGAGATCAGTTCAATTGAAAACTACCAGGTTGGTATATACCAGTATATTCCCTTTGTTTATGAAGATCAGCCTGTGGGTTCAGTTGGTTTAATAATAAAAATGCTGAAATTACCAAACATAAGGAAATTACTCAGCATACTTTGTGTATAAAAGTAGTCGTAGCTGGTCAGTGTTCTTTCCTTCTCTTCTGCTGACTCTGGCAAAAAAAATTCTTTCCAAGGATCTGTTGCTCTACTCTTTTGATCAAATATTTTGACAAGAAGCAGTATATGCTTTTCTTTTAGGAGAGCCTAGAATTTTCTTTACACAGGCTTGCCAACTCTAAATACTGATTATTATTATTTTTTAAATTTTAAGGAACCTCCCTGCAAAACCAGCAGAAGAAGCTCAGAAACACAGACAGCAGTACGAAGAAATGGTGGTTCAAGCCAAAAAAAGAGGTGATGGAATTTCTTGTCTTCAGAGGAGTAAAGTTAAAGGGTGTTTCTAAACCTGAAAGGCACTTGTGTCAGTCAGTCTATTGCTCTGTAATGTGAGGGATCTGTACCCCCCCTCAAAGAAGAATCAGTCCAGAGAGGAAAGAGGGACAATGGTAGTTCCATTAAAAAGCCCCACTTCAAGCTCTAAAAGAGAACAACCCTAGAATCCAGCAGGAAAGAATTTTTTAATTTTTAACTCTTAAATAATTGAGTGGCATCTGTTAGTGGGTTTAAAAAATGTTGAAGTAGATTATCAGTCAAATTAGTGAAGACTAAACTTATGTAGATAACTGCAGGATACTTGCTGATTTCATGTTGGGAACAACCTGCTGAAGCTGTAGTACATAAATACATAATTTTCCACCTAGGAAAATGTGCGTAGTTATGTTCATTTGATAATCTGTCTCCCACTTAAAATCTACAACTTCTCCAAGGTTTTGCTTATAATTTCTTGTCTGACATTGTTCACAGAAGTGTCTCAGCAACACTGTACCATGTACATCACATAGTGCTGACAGTTGTGGTTTCCTTCTGCTGATATTTTTGACCATTTGGGTTTTCTAATAAAAAAGCTCATTACAATAATAGAAATTTGGACTTGCAAAAGTTTTGTGGCCAGAGAGGGACACTGGAGATTTTTTTTTTTCCAGCTGGCCAGACCCCTGAGCCATATGAAACAGTGGAAGGGTGATACAAACACAGGACTTGCTTGCTTTCTGCAGTTTACATTAATAAAAGAATCATCTTGTGATTTCAAACATCATACACCTACCAGTGAAGCTCTTAACTTCATGTGACTCCCATGTTAATATAGCCACTTAATGTGTAGTAGTCCAAAGGAGTTTCTCTGTTCTTTCTTTGTGTGTAGGATAGATGGTTTGGAAGAAATGGGTTGATGCTCAGGTTAGGGAATGGGACAGGTCCTTGTGCTGTCTTCAGTGGTCTGGAGTATGTCATTCTGTCCAGATAAATATCCTGGCAAACCCATTTTCCCAAAAGCCACTCCAGATGAACAATTTTGCAGTGATGTATTGTGTAGAGATCAGGAAATCAAAGAGTGTAAACACCCTCTTTTTGTTTAGAGAAAAACTCAAAGCCTGTATTTAGGCAGACTTACAAAGAGCTCGTATCAAAGCTGAAAATAATAGGAGGAAGTTGGTATGGTTCTGTTCAGGCACAGCTTCTGTTGGGCTTTAAAGTGGACCCGCCAGGTTGTGTGTGTTCATTCCAAAGACATTGTTCTTGGTTCTGCTGTTCTGCAGTTCATTTTCCTTGCCAGATCAGTACCTTCCTATATTGTAGACAGTGTGTGTGTGCATGCACATGTCCTGCATTTCCTTTGTGCTGCCATAAAGAGTGTCCGCCTGCATTTGTTAAATTGCATGTCTAACAGACTTGCCCATGGAAAAAAATGGTAGTTAATGATGCAAGAAGAAATACTGAGTGATAACGCAAAAAAGGAAAGTATGTTTAAACTAAACATGAAAAATGTTTTCATTTTAACGAACTGAAGGTTTCCAGTATGTATATATATTTGCGATGTATGACGTTTAGATTAACCATACTCTAGGTATCATCAAAAATGTGGCTCTTGTGATTTCCTGACAGTATATCTAAATCATAATTTACAAAGAACAACACATAAGAGTGAAAACAAACTACAAAATTTGTATTATTTTAGCCTGTATTTTTGAGTCTGACATAAAAAAAGGGGTAGAGATTTATTAGGAAATACTCTGACCTGTCCTACTAGGTGGGGCTGTTGGCTGTCAGAGATGCTAATTCAAAGTTGCTAGGTGAATATAGTGTGCTTTTACCTGGCTATATAGCCATGAATAAGTAATTCTGAATATTTGGTTTCTGGTTTGTTTTTTTTTTTTTTTTAACTTAAGAAAGAAATTGCTTTTCTGCAGAGCTTAAAGAAGCCCAGAAGAGAAAGAAACAACTGGAAGAGCGCTGTAAACTGGAAGACAGCATCGGCAGTGCTGTTCTAACTTGGAACAATGAAATCTTGCCCAACTGGGAAACTATGTAAGACAGTATGTTATACTGAGTTTTAATTGAAGTTGCTGGGTCTGTATCCTGAAGAGAAGTTACAAAGTTAGCAAATATAATTTTAAATGGTCTTGGAAACTTTTGTTTGAAAGTTGCTTGTGGACAGCTACAAAGAAAATGAACAACATATGTTTCATTATTTCTACAAGGTGGATGGAAGTGGTACAATTCTTATTTGTCTTTAATGGAGGTTTAGGATATTTGGAAACTGTGAAACACTGAGATGTGATCCGTGGTAGAGAATGTAGAAGCAGAAAGCATAATGGTTGAACACCATGTAGTTATCAGAAATGAGCTTTCCTTGACTACTCGAGCTGCTGATGTTATAATACCAGATGTAGATTGAAGTATGTGTATGGTATTATGCAGCCTCTTTAATTACAGAGTGGCATACCTGCTGGGATAATCAAGTGATGGAAAAGAGAAGTAGGGAAAAAGTTATTTTAAGAAAAATTAAGTGCTAAAAGATTTCCTACAAAGACACAGCACAGGCAATTGGTAAGCTACCTTTGCTGTCCAGTTTTTCAGGGGCTTTGCTAGTCATCTTAAAAGAAACAGCTCCCTCCCCCGAATATAACCACCACCAACCTCCACAGCACTCGCAATTGCAATTTGTTTAGTTGTGGAATTCAGTTATCCTGGGAATTAATATTAAAAATGTGGATGGAATTTGTCGAAAAATGCATTTCTGGAGAATTGAAGTAATAAGTATAAGCAAATTGCAGATTTACATGTCTGTCTCTAGTATTTGAGGATGCATCTGTTATGGCTGCTGTTAAAATAAGGACACCTTTTCCAGTATTGGTTTATAGATCCACAAGTTCCCCCAATGTATTCACTATTTTACATTTTAGTTCAGAATCTGCAGAATGGATCATTGTGGGTTTTGTCACTACCACAAACTTTCATTGGTGCTTACGCGCTACTCTGTTCCTCCTTCTGGGCTCTCAGTCTGATGAACATCAGCTGCAGCCATCTCAAAGCCTGTGTTCATTTAAAATGTCTTTCATGCTCCCACCTAAAAGTTGCTACTTGTTATATCTTCATGCATTTTTACGGAGGATTAGAGCTGCAAAGCTGGGTGGGAAACCATACATCTCATTTGCACAGCAGGGTGGTGACAGAGGGAGAGGGTAGACTTCTGTAACTTGTTTCTGTATTTAATTTTACATGGAGATTTAAGTCTGTCCAGTGTTTAGCATAGGCAGTGGCATAGATATGGATTTCATTTTAATTTGTTTATTTCTGTCCCCTGTGATTCTTGCTGGACAAGTGTGATTGCAGATTA
Organism: Egretta garzetta; assembly: GCF_000687185.1. NCBI lineage: Eukaryota > Metazoa > Chordata > Aves > Pelecaniformes > Ardeidae > Egretta > Egretta garzetta. The sequence continues at coordinate 4,449,569 of NW_009260399.1, read as the reverse complement.
TGGATATTGCGATTGCAGTGCTTCTGTCAAAATAAGCCATTAACTTGGGAGGAACTAAGCTTTCCTTTACAATTCAAAGCAAAGTAGTACTGAAGAATGGGTATGTGCAAACTGCGTTTGACTTCCTGGCCTGTTGATGTTCATTTTGGTTTGGATCCCTTCAGCAGTGGTGGGAGGACACATTCTCAATTCAGCTGGCAATGAAATATTTCTTAGAATAATCTGTTTTATTTTAAACAGGTGTTGTTCCCGTAAAGTTCGAGAGCTATGGTGGCAGGGCATCCCACCAAGTGTGAGAGGCAAAGTCTGGAGCTTGGCAATTGGCAACGAGTTAAACATCACCCATGGTGAGACTGTTGTTTTGTCTACAATGTCTTACGAAGAGAAATAGTAAGGGGACAGTCTTGTATTTATTATGGTATATCAGAACCTGAGGTGTGGGTGTGAGGAGGTGTTACCTAGTTATGCTTTTTGAGTGGTGCTTTGAGGTGTTTTGTTCAAAAATACAGTATCTTTTAATCTTGTAACTGCTGTAGGACTGCTGCTGTGATTTGTTTCTGACTATTGCTGTCACTGTGTCTTGCTTTGATGTTAGATGGAGGTGGTCAGAATTAATGACTCAAGCTTTTCTTTTTCTTTTTGAAACTTAGAATTGTTGTTAATTTTGTAGTGCCTATGAAGTATGCATATAGCATGCTTCCTTTGATTTAGAGCAAGACATTAGGTTTGTGAGAGATTAAAAGACCCCTGGGAAAATTTGTACTTTTGTTTATGTGTATGTTTGTGAAAACAGAAATAGTGTGCTACTTCAGAGTACTGAAAAACGCAGCTCTGAAAGACTAACATATGTAATTAATTCCAACATGGAAATGTGTTAGACTGCCTGTGCTCCTGCTGTATTGTGCTGCTTTTCTGTGCTTGGCTTAGTTACCTTGGGTGTAGTTCTTACATAGAATTTTCTAGGCAGGCAGATAATTATCCCAATTGTCCATTCAGACTATAATTTTGAACACCAGTGCTCTGCAAGAAAAGTAAATGCTTGAACATAAAATGCAACTCGTGCCTAGATTGCCTTTCCTTTTCACTTAAGTTATAGGTCAGTGGAACAAGTCTTAGTCTTTTAGAACCACAGCCTACTTAGAAATTCAACTACTGTATTAGAGATACTGTTACTTGTAATGACTAGGGCAGCATTGCTCACATGGCGGGTAGCTAGCTAGTATCAGACAGTGGATGTGAGCATATACAAATAGTGGACTTGGTTTTCTCTGTTTTTCTTTTTCCAGAACTGTATGATATTTGCCTGGCTCGTGCCAAAGAGAAATGGCGATCACTTAGCACAGGAGGGGCTGAAGTAGAATGTGAAGGTACACTTTTCATAAAGGATTTATGCTGCATTACAGAATAAGAGATTTTGTAAAATTCTTACTTAAAATGAAATCACAGATTTTAAACAAACAAAAAAAATCAGCTATAAAGATGCATCTGGTAAAAAGAAAGCTGCTTTTTGTGGAAGCAAGAAATACCTGTATTCTTTCTTCTCAATGAAACTATAGTCTCTTCTAAAATACACTTGTTCATTTTTCTTTATAAGCTATCTCTAGGTACAGTCCTTACTTGATGCTAATTTGTAGGAAAACTAGGAAAGTTTGGTGATTATCATTTGAATTGCAACACTAAAATACTTTTCTGCATCTGTAGTTTTGGAATTGAAACTCAAATTACACCAGAAAATTTCATTTTAGTCCCTTATTGCAGCTTTGAGCCCATCTCTTGGGTGCGTTTCAGAGCACAGCGATGTATTTTTACAGATGAAGTGGTTTGAGATTTACTAATTGATTGGAAGAGTTGTCTGTTTTTGAGAGAGTATAAAACTATGTGCAGATGCTTGAAATTGCCTTTGGTAAGTAATTACGCTGAGGAGAAAAAGGAGAACGTACCTGCTGGCATTTATTGACAGAAAAATATTTTTGATTGGAAATCCCCTACTTTGTTCTCTTAAGATTGTCTGCATATTATCTAACATGACATCCACCTAGTACATTTCCAGCTTCCTCTTGCACTTTATTTTCTGGAGTGTATATGCTCATGTGATTGGTGTAAGCATTGGCTAGTGACAACTCTTGTTTTTTGATTGCTCAATAAGTAGCAGTAGGTAATTCCTAACTATATTTATCAGAACAGACAAAATACAAATAAAACTGATGTCAGAAAGAAAACAATACTTTAGAAATTTACTTTGTATGAGATGTGTTTCCATTATGGAGAGTGTATTGCAGTGTCCATGATCATTAACAGCACATACAAAGAGTAAATAAACATGATTTTGGAAGGAGACCTGACAGTAGTAGAGATAGGTGGCATCCATCAAACAT
>NW_009260399.1:4421150-4447182 GCF_000687185.1 Egretta garzetta | reverse complement strand
CCCCCCCCACAACCTTTCTACAGAGGCAGGTCTTTCAGGAGCCACTGGGAAGCCCTGTTAAGGGTGAGGGGTCACAGGTTAACAAGCTTGTGCCTGTCTAATGATTTGTCAGCAAATGCCAGTGAAGTGCCTGGCCTGCCTTGTCCTCCATCTTTTGCCCCATCGCTTCGAAACATTTTTGAGTGTGCACTGTAGGGTTGCTTTGAGTCAGGACATACTTGCTTCTCAGCCTGCGTGCTGAATTCAGAGAATTGTCTGTCTATATACCCTCACTCCCTAGCATTCACATCAAAATAAATGAATTGTGCAAAAGCTAACACTGGAGGTAAAAAAAAAAGAGCATACACTGATCCTACACTGATCCATGTAATAAATGTAGTAACTCTGGCTCTTGTAGATGCTGGATTTTCTGCAGCTGACAGAGAAGCAAGCTTGGAGTTAATAAAACTGGATATCTCAAGAACGTTTCCTAGTCTCTGTATATTCCAGCAAGTAAGCAACATTCACTTTTGTTTTGACTTCTCAGGGAAATTAAGTTTATGTAATCTTGCCTGTCCCTTGGTTGAAACAGCCCATTGAGTTCAAAACTGAAGGAGTAGACTTCTTCAGAGGAAAAAATCCCTACAGATTTTTGAAAACTATGCATAATCTAGAAAAGAGTTACCTCAAGGTACTATACGTTTGGTAGAGGCAAAAAAGCCATCTTGGCTAATCATCATGATTCTTCTAGCCCAGTTTATGCTGGTTTCTGTCTGGTGAAGTGATGCAGGTGAGTGTCTCCAGGTCAGTGAATCAGTGCTGCTGGATTGCAAATACACAGTAGGTGAGAGAGAGCACAGCTCAAGCAAGCAAGATTTGGTGGCCTTTTTTTTTTGATTCCATGCAAGATCAATTTAACTTGTATGGTTTTGGTGTGCTTTAATGACTCATTTTAACCAGATATTTTGTCCTTCTGTACACAAATTTCAACAACCCTCTTAAAAGTTTAAATTGTGGTAAGTCAACATTTTTGGGTGAAAAACTTCCCTTTGGAAATTCTCAGCCAGTTACAGTACATAGCGTAAGGTAAAGCAGCTGTTAATAGTCAACATTATGAAATTCTTTTTAGCTATACATGCCGATATGTTCAGTGTGTGTTATGGCATATTGTTGTTTTAACTATTTTCTTCATGATTGAATTCTGCCTCTAGTCTAATAGACAACTAAGTAGATCTCATTAGTGTTCTGCTTTCTTGGCGGTATTGTCAAAATGCTAAGCTAGCTGTAAGGAATCTTTTAGATTTACATTCCTCTTGTATAAGGATTTAATATGTAATTGATGTATTGGATGAACTGTATACATTTGTAATAAATATGGTATGGAGGGCTGTTTCATGCTTTTAAAGCCAAAATTATTTTGAAAGACTTGTGGCTGTTCAAAGCTGCATAGGGAAATAACATGTCCTTCATCGGAAGTAATAGATACTGTCTGTAGCACTGAAGGGGTTTTGATGTTAGTTATGTACTCAGATGTATTTGTTTTTGTTTAATTATAGGGTGGTCCTTACCATGACACGTTGCACAGTATTTTAGGAGCCTATACTTGTTACAGACCCGATGTAGGCTATGTAAGTGAAGAAAATTTTTTTTGAAGGGGGGGAGGGAGAACTAGGGGAGGATTGTGTTAATCTAATTTGTAGACCAGTATTAAATAATTTTGTGAATATTTGTGGGGTTTCTATGTGTTTTCTTCTATTCCAGTGCTTGAGAAGTATGTATAATGGTTCTGTTGCTCGGTTTAAGTTTTTTAGCAGGTTAAGTAATTGGAAAACTCAAAAGGACATTATTTGTCGTACTTGAAAATGGGACTCAAAAGAGAAGATACAGTTAAATTGGTCCTTTGAAATACGTACTGTTCTTAGTGGCAGTCTTGCTGAGGCTATTCCGTTGAGTTGAGTGTCTTACTCTTCCTGCATTTCTGTGCCTTAGCACTAAGAGCTTCTGGAACAGTCTTCAAAGCAATGCCCATCGGGACTGCGTGAGCTCCCTCAGTGTCTGAAGTAGCGATTATGAGAGGACTTGAGTGGATTTCAGATATTTCATCTAGTCTTTTTTTCCCAGAGCAGGGATATATATAGGAGCTTATTCTTTATTTGGGAGCAGTTGTTCTGGAGAAGGCAAATGTATAAAGATAATATTCCTATTCCATGAGTAGCATGTGATGCTTGGCAAAAACTGCTGAACATGGCTGCGGGCAAACTAGAAAAAGGGCAGACAGGGCGGTGTGCTTCATTTGGCGTGGAACCTGTTGTGTTGGGAAGGAGCTTGTTCCTCAGGTTTGCAGGAAGGGCTGTCACACCTTAGTCCATGTGACTCTGCAGTGGCAGCGTTACACCCTCGGAGTGAGCGAGCTTTGCCTGGATTCAGCATTGATTTCATAGCGTACTTTGTAGAATAATGCGATGACATCATGAGCTTATAGTAAATGAAATGTGAGCTTAATCTTAAAATGCAACTTACTGCTTGTCAAATGAGTCACTGCAGTTGTCTGTAACTGCCAGTAATTGATCCAAAAACGAAAGAACAGGCTTTGTCTCTAGTGTCCTAGTCCAGCTTTCCACAAATAAAAGTGTGTATGACCCACCCCTAGGAGAAGAGGGATGGCTTAGAAACCGCTTATTCTTCAAAAATATCTTTATTCTGCATATTTGAAAGTGCTGTCATCCTAGCCTGTCTTAGGAGTTTTACTTGGAGTCTTTGAAAGGAGGCAACATGGGGATCATTAGCTTCCATGCTCTGAACATTCAATACTAAAGGGTTACATGGGTTAAAAACCCCTGCCTTTCTGAACGTTTTGCAAAATTCAGCAGCTCAGCGAGTGCATTGAACGCTAGTGATTATGAGGACAAAATGAGGCAGTGTTCTTGGAAGAATAGTTACTGCTGAATGGTAACACTTCTCTTTTCTTCAGGTACAGGGGATGTCATTCATAGCAGCTGTATTGATCTTGAACTTGGATACTGCAGATGCCTTCATTGCTTTTTCTAACCTTTTAAATAAACCCTGTCAGATGGCGTTTTTCCGTGTGGACCATGGCCTTGTAAGTACTCTCAGTAGCTTGGAAAGTAAGTCAGTTTATCTTAAAGCAACACGCTTGATTAAAAAAAGCCCAATGCACGCACCCCCTCAAAAAAACCCAACCAAAACCCACCCGACTAACCTTTTTGAACAGGCAGGTGAATGAAATTGTTCAGCTCCTATTTCATGATGCTCAGAGAATTGTTATGAGAACACTATTGTAGGTGTTTTTCAAATTGAGCACTGTAGTTGAAAGCTGAAAACACCTTAATATTAGAGGTGCCTTGAAGGTGCTTTTTATCCCAAACTAATAGGTTGCTAAAAATAGACTGTTGCAGGGAGAACCAGGTTTCCTATCTCTTACTGTAGCAGCTATGTTTGAAAAAGGAGCCTGGGGGAAATGAGATGAGCAGACCCCTCCAATTTTCAGTGGGAGCTGGTCACCTGATTCTCTCTGGAGTCTCTAAAATGCCTTGTTAGCATGTACACTGGGCTACTTGTGTACCATAGCAAAATAAGGCGCATCTCCTGAAATGTATTTTTAATTTACTTTAAAAGTATATTCTTTGTAAAATACATGGCATTCTGTATTTCTTTCTCAGTTATTTACCTTTTAATGCTATAAAAATAGGATCTGCTTCTCAAGAGTTCAAATGGGGGAAAGAAAGCAAGGGAATGGTTGACATCAACAACAATCGCTTTTGCTGTTTAAACAGTAGGACACTAGGGATCCTATCAGTATTTCCTGCTGGAAATGTAATTCCCTGTTGCAGCCCCTGAATCTCATCAGTTGTAAATGCCCATGGGGAGATGTACCACAGCACAGGCAGCGTTGCTGGAAGCGGTATCAGTCCATCTTCTTGTGGCTAATGATCTGATCTGCTGTCTACCCTCATCTTTTTGTGTCAATTTTACAACTTAATAACCAAATGCTGATTTGCCTTAACATATAATAAAAAAATAAAACCAGCATAAGTTAGTTGTGGAAATGATAGTAATTTACACCGATTTATCTTGATTTCTTTTGTTGGTTACAGTTTTGTTAAACTAGAGTTTTCTATAAATAAACATGTTAATATTTATAAAATATTATATTGTAAATATTTTTATAAATAATTGCTACTAATTACATGTCTTGTTGAGTGTTGATTTTATCAAGACCTGAACTGCTATTGCATTTCTAATAGAGCTGCCTGCATTACTGTCAATAGATGTGATTGTAGTAGTTATGTGTGAAATCCCTTCTCTAAAGTACTTTTGAAACAATTTAGTAGAATTCGCCAACTGTGGTACTAGCATGTAAACAGATCCTTTTGGAAGCAGGGCTGTAACTGATGGTTCAGAGATTTTATGTAACTTTGTACATCTGTTTCTATAGAATATACCTCTCTCTGTTTGGCTTTTAAGCGTTATACTCTTATTTACTACCAGGCTCAATTTTTTGTTTGTTACTGTTAATGAGGGTAGTCCACCATCTGTCACTTCGTTCAGATGAAATGGGAAAAATTTCCTTAAGGACATTTAAAAAAAACCCTGGAAACACATTTATCATCCTTTAAAAGGATTTCAGACAAAAGGCTCCTCTTTTCCCTTTACTGTCATGGTGTTTTGGGGAGATGTGTGCTCATACAATTCATAGTTTGAAGTAATCACAGCCATTCTTTATTGCTTTTATTAGGATATTGTAATTAAAATTATTGAATCATTCAAGAACTTTGTTTAACTTTTCTCCCTATAATATTAAGAGGACAGTGCAGGTGGGAGGGGGGAAGCTAAAAAGCCTTTTGTTTTTAACTCTCAGTTGGATTGGAAGATTTTCTTTTTCCATGCCCTCTATGAAATTTGACCTAAATATTCAAATTTTAAAATAACATGAGTCTTTGTGTTAAGAGGAGTACTGTTCAGGGGTTACAGTATCAGATGGGAGTTGCAATCTGTTTCTCTTGCACAGATGTTTTGTCTTGATCTTTGGCTTTTCTGTGTGAACTTTGTCTCTCCCTCTTAGCAATAGAAATGCTACTATCTCATTTTAAAACATGGTATAAAAGAAGTTTTGGTATTGGGATGCGATTTATTATTGGAGCCAACTGGACACTTCACTCTTGCTGTGTACAATTAAATTAATGTAGTTCTGTATTTCATTTTATAATCCATTGGACCTTGGATTTTATTCAGTGTAATATTAAATTACTGCCACAAGCATAAACCACCATTCTATTATCATAATTATTTTGAGAAATCAGCAAATAACTTCTCTCCTGCTGGTATTTTTCTTTCCAAAAGAAGCTGGCCAAGACCCAAACCAATAATTATATTGTTTAGTATGAGAACAGTATATGGGGTGGATCTTAAACTCTACGTGCTTGCAGATGCTGTCCTTTATGTATATGTTTAGCTCTTTATTGTATCATGTAATTCATACGATCCTGCTTTTGAAGAGCATTAATCCAACAGCAGATAATACATTTAAGCCTATTAATACAGCTAACTGCTTTTTTCTCCCCATTGTATCTTCCCAGATGCTGACTTACTTTGCCGCATTTGAGGTATTCTTTGAAGAAAATCTGCCAAAATTATTTGCTCACTTCAAAAAAAATAACTTAACTCCAGACATCTATCTTATTGATTGGTAAGACATTGAAAGTATAATTAATGTGCATACTAGTGTATAGCTCCATGCCAGCATTCGTGAGAGAAGCTGGAGTACTCTTACCTGGTTTAGCATTCTTTTAAGATAAAGGCTTTATCTTTTTTTCAGTACTTCAGTTTGTCAGTCATTCCCACATACTTCTGTGATGTTTAACGTTTGCCTAACCTTTATTATTGTAATTCTGTTGAGTTTGAAGCTTATTTTGAAATAGGGCTGTATAGCACTGTTTATCCGTATTTAGTGCATATTTGGATTGATCTGAGAAAATCTGTTAGTTTTTCTACTTCATGTGCAGGTGTGTACCAGGGTTGTATATCTGGACAGTATTGCTAGTCTTGCATTTGAAAGTTATAGTTTGTCCTCTTGCACAGAACAGGAAAATAGTAGTTAAAACACAGTGTTTCTATCCATACAACAAAAGCTAGAAGCTACAGAAAAGCAGACACCTAGGCTTTTGGCGGGATGGACTATGGCTCCTGGGCAGTATCTCACTCACGTTAGGCGGTCTCAGATCCTGTTTAGAGGATCCCAGTACAGGTTGTTCTTGATCTTGATCTTGACACAGTCCAGTTGAATATCTAAAGGGCATTAGCATGTTTTTAATTACTGCAGCCATTCCATTTCGCAGAGAGGCAATTACAATCTTTTTATTTAGTGAAGCTGCCTTCCTTTTGAGTTCTAGTTTAATTAGAACCTTTTTCCTTAGGAAGAAAGACAAGGATCTTCCTTGCACTCCTGCCAAATTTCAGTGTGGTATAAGACACTCCAAATTGAGTATTTGCATTTGTGCCTATCAGGTTTTGGTTTGGGGTTTGTTGTCAGTTTCAGGATGATACGAAGTTTTTTCTGTGGAAAACTGATTTGCCCTTAAATTGTTGACAACTTCTGTTCTCAGGTATCTGACTAAATACCTTCAGTAAAAGATGGAATTCCCAGTAGCAACAGCATTTTTTTCCTGAGATTAATAGTTTTTATTTTAGAAAACATTCGTACTGTTAATGCAATTCTATGTGAACCAAGCTGTCGATACCCTGGTGATCCTTAAGACCATGTTCTTGATCCATTAGACAGATATCCATTAAAATTAATTCAGTCCAATCCAACAGCTAGAAGTTTGAATAGGTGAGTTTTCTTAGGATCATAGAACTGCTGGGGCATTGGAAGGAACCTCTGGAGGTCATCTAGTCTAAACACACTGCTCAAAGCAGGGTCCACTAGAATAGGTTGCTCAGGAGCTTGTCCTATCTGTCGGGTTTTGAATATCTCCCAAGGATGGAAACTCCACAACCTCTCCAGGCAACCTGTTCTAGTGTTCAACCACCCTCACAGTGAACAAGTGTTTTGTTTTCTTATGTTTAAATAGAATTTCCTGTATTTCAGTTTGTGCCCATTGGCTTTTGGCCTTTCAGTGGATACAACTGAAAACAGTCTGGCTCTATCTTTTTTATGCCCTCCTATTTAATATTTTTAGACATTTAGGTCTGAACCATCTCTTCTCTTAGCTAAACAGTCCCAGCTTTCTCAGCCTCTCCCTGTATATCAGATGCTCCAAGGCTTTAATTGTATTCATGGCAAGCTGGACTTGCTCCAGTATATCCATGTCTGTCTTGTACTGGGAAGCCCAGAGCTGGTTCACCAGTGCTGAGTAGAGAGGAGGGTTGACCTGCCTCGGCCTGCTGGCAGTGCTGTTCCTAATGCAGCCCAGGAGTTTGTGGACATTCTTTGCTGCAAAGGCATGTTGCTGACTTACTTGTTGTCTGCCAGGACCTCCGTGTCTTTTTCTGCAAAGCTGCTTTGCAGCCTGTTGACTTCCCATGTGTATTGGTGCCCAGGCTTATTTCATCCCCACGTGTGGGACTTGGCATTTTCCTTTGTTGCACCTCATGAGACTCACGTTGGCTCATTTCTCCAGGTCTGAAGGTCCCTATGGAGTGGTGTATTGACCACTCCTCCCAGTTTTGTATCACCTGCAAACTTGCTGAGGGTACAGTCTGACCCATCATCAAGGTCCTTAATGAAGATGTTTAAAAGTATTGGATGAGTACCAAACTCTGGAATACTCTACCAGTGGCTAGTGGCATGAAGTACAGCTTCAAGCCAAATGGCAACCTTCTGAGCTTGGCAGTTCCAGCCAGGTTTCAGTCCACCTTACTGTCCATCTGTCTGGTCCATACTTCATCAGTTCATCAGCAAGGATTTTATGGGATACAGTGTTGAAAGCCTTGCTATAACACCAAGATAAACATCCATTGCTCTTGCCACATCCACCAAGCCAGTCATCTCATTGTAGAGGTCTATCAGGATGGTGAAGCACGATTTTGCTTTTGTAAATCCATACTGACTTCTCGCAATCACCTTTTTGCGCATCGTATGTTTTGAAATGATCTGCAGGAATTTTTCTTCCATTACTTTCCCAGGGAATAGAGGTGAGGCTGACCAGCCTGTAGTTCCCTGGATCCTACTTGAAGATAGGAGTGACACTGGTTTTCTTAAAGTCCTCAGGAACCTCCCCTGATCAGTGGGACCTTCCAGGGATAATTGATAGTGGCCTCACAATGGCACCAGACAGTTTCCTCAGCACTTGTGTGTATCTCACCAGGTCCTATGCACTTGTACACGCCCACTTCGTTGTAAATGTTTCCTAACGTGATCCTCCTCCACCTAGGGTAGGGCTTCCTTGCACTAGGCTTTCCCGGTGGTCTGGGGGACCTGGAATTCCTGAAGGCACATCTTCTCAATAAAGGCTGAGATGAAGAAGGCAGTGAGTACCACAGCCTTCTGCATGCACTTTGTCACCAGGTACCCTGCACCCTTCAGCAACGGGCTCATGTTTTCCTGAGTCATCTTTTCTGCTGATGTACCTGTGGAAAGGCCTTCTCGTGGTTATTAACATCCATTGCCAGATTCAACTCCCAGATGGGCTTTGGCTTTCCTAGCCTCTTCCCTGCATATCCAGACAATGTCTCTGTGTTTCTCCAGGGTTATCTGCCCCCTGTTCAGTCTCGTGTATGATTCCTTTTTATATTTGAGTTTTGTCAAGAGGTTCTTGTTCCTCCAGACAGACCTCCTGCTGCCTTTGCTCCAGTTCCTTGATTTTCATATGCCTCTTGCGCAGAGGATAGTGTAACATGGACTTCGTTTGACTTGGCTTTTACACTGGGATTAAGTTTTAATGCAACGTGAGTAGGAGAATGTGGGGGTGTGTAATGGATAGGCTCATTTCTCCCAACATTTAATGGGAAATACCATCGGAAGGATTTTTATGATTGAAGGCTGAGAATATTAAACTGAACTAGATCTATGCACAGAGCAGGTATATGCTAGAAAAAATACAGGAATAGGATAGAAGGGAAGGAACAGGGCAGAGGCTGGTATGTTCAATGATAAGAGGAAAGATGTTGAAATTATATTGCCTCAGACAATGTTGTGAAAAGCCTGTGTGTGGAGGAAGCAATTGAACAACAGGGGTATCAGAATAGGAAGACTGTAAACATGCTGAAGAATAACTGGATAGACAACATTAAAATCACCAGGTTATAATCTTTTAATGGATTACTAGTTTAATATCATGCTGTTGTAAATAAGGTGACTTTTTTATGTAAGAGAGACTAAACCCAAGCGTCTTCATGGTGCAGGCATATTAGTATCACTCTGTTGTCTAACTTTGAGCTTTACATTGTAAAGAAGAAATCCCAAGAACAACACCAGAAATTGGAGAGTTAGAAAAAGACTGTTTTGATGAAAGGTTGAAGGTTTACAATTCCCCTCAGCAATTTTGCTTTGATAGACTAGCCTTTATTGTATTTTCTTGAGTAAACATTTATGTGATCAGTTGTTCTCTCTGAGCACATTTATAGGTTTAAAAGAAAAAAATCACTGACTTACGAGCAAAGAACTGAAGTGTTGAAGTCTGAGTGTGTGGTGCGCATCAGTCCCCCCTTTCGTTCCTTCTGTGGATATTGTTAAGAGCACTTGAAAGAAACATCTGACAGGAGTGATTGTGGATGGTGCTGCTCAAGGTCCTTGTACCAACGGCCTGACAACCCTCAGCATTTTTTGCTGACTACCTGCATCCATATTAAAGCTGTTTATTTTAATCCCAAGGACAATTCACTGTGTTTCTCCCCATCCCTAGAGAGCCACAACAGTGTGAAGTTGCACAGGCATGTAGGCTAGTTGAGGTAGTCCTGCCCAATCCTATATTAAACTTTTTTCACACTTGTCTTGAGTGAGACAGCTTGTCCCACTCTGTCTTTAATTTTGTTAGACAGTGGAGTTCGTATTTAACTGTGTAAGATTCAGGTATAATATTAAAGTGTGTATGTGCATGCGTATACAAGTATATGTATATATATGTGCACGCATATATATGCTTTATACTTTAAAGTACTTTGATTCTGTGGGAAGCAGATTTAGGCTTTTTTTTTTAAATGGCCACTGGAAACTTGTGAATTGGACTTCATATGTGCTGTTCTTCCATTATTCCAGGAAGTAATATAGAAAAGATGTAAGGAAAAATCAGGTAGGTCTGTGTTCTTGCAAATGAGTAACTACTTTGGAAAATGTTGTTTTGTAAGGTTGCCTTTGGCTCACAGCTGACAGTGAATTTGCTGTAGTACAGATATTGCTTCATTAGGAATGGAACTGTTTCCGGAAAGATAAGAATGTGGTTTCAGTGTGTTTAAAGTCAGGGAAGAATATGGTACGGTGTCATTGCAAACAGACAGATCATTGCATTGTAGGTAAAAATCTCTATGAAACAGCCTTGCTCTAACAATATTACTTTTATTTAAATGGGCATTTGTTTTGAGCTCCAAAGGGATGCCTGCTGCTATTCCAGTGGCTGGCATGGTTACTGTGCAGGCATGTGTGCAGTAAATCTCAGTTGGTGCCAGCTCTGGGAGGGCTCCAGTAGCCAGTGCTGCACAGACCAGTTGCTGGGAAACCCTCCTGCTCCTGCTGCAATTAGAGTGGAATCAACTAGTCTCCTTTGTGCTGCTGCTCGTAACCAGTGCCACGGGGAACGGCAGTAAAACTGGTATGCGTAAATCATTTTTGAAGGGATACGTTCCAAGAAAAAGAAATGCTGTGCACATAGATGGGTCCAGCTATGCAGGTGATGCAATGCTGCTTTGGGTTTTCTTGGGGAAGATGCCAAGGACTTAAGAATGTAATTAGAAGGTACAGTGGCATGATTATCGATGGATACCTGCCAGAGTTAAGGCATCTGTTTTAAAAAGGACCCATGTGCTTCAAGCCCAAACTCCAACTGATAAATCTCACAGAAAGAATTCAAAAGCTAGATAGGTTTTTACTTTTTTTTGAAGAACATAAAGGGAATCAAATGTGAGAGAGCTGCAAAGAGCAACATGCAGTCAGGTTCACAGAGAATAGGGGGGGAAACTGTGTGTCTGAATAGCCCAGTTTTGGCCTCTCGGCTCTGTCAGCTGATGTACCGCAGGCTCTTGTGAGCAGAGCAGAATGTGGATTTGCAAAGGACACATGCTGTCTATTTATGGCCTGCTGCTGCTATACAAACACCTCTTTATCCCTACTCAGAAAAATGATTTGGGCAATAATTATAGCCAAGGGCTTTGTTTGTACTGATGGATTGATCGGTGGTTCTTTAGTATTACATTGACTGTGATTGTGCTCCATGAACACCAACTTTCTATTGGCGCCATTTGGTTGTTATGATAAAGGCCCAAGCCACTTTGCGTGGATGTTTGTAGCGGACTCTTCCAGTGAAGTATTTATAAGCTTGCTATCTGTTACATTAAGAAAAACATAGTCTGTGTCATGGCAGTAACTCTCCACCCCATCCAAAAAAAGAAGGTTAAGATCTTTAAATGCATGCTCCTTTTCAAAGGAAAAATGGACTGTAATTCTGTCCAAAGGTTTCTGGTGACATCCTGATTTTTTGAATTGGAGATGTTACGAGACTCCAAAAGATCAGTCTTCAGCCTGATTTACAGTGTGCTCATCCTTATGTCACTGCAGGTTAGGGTGGAATCAAGTGAAATACTGCACTGCTATGTAGTATTCCTGGGTGAGAGAGCAGGGCTTTTTGGGTGCTTCTGACTGGTTGGAAATTGCTCATAAACTCACACAGCATTTGTATTATACTGATACAATTCACGATGCAATCAGATTTGCTGAGTGCTAAGAAGTTGCACTCTTGCAGTCAGTACGGTATAGTGCTTAGTATTTTAAGTTTTTCTTTTTGTAGTAAGGAACACAGTAACTACTTCTTTTTTTTTCAACTGTAGCGATTTTAAAAAAAATCTAAATAAACTGTTACCAACAAGCCAATTACAATAACTCTAAAGGTGCTAATGAGAACAGAGATGCCACTATACAATAAAGTAATGCATGAACACTTACAAAGATGCAATCTTTGTCTCAAAGCAGATATAGTTGAAACTGATACAAAATGTAACAATTAAAATTAGTACCAGGAGGAAGGAGAGAGCATCCAAGAATAAGTTTAAAAGGTGAATTAGTTCATTAGTTTCCACAACTGAACTCAGAAGTTGCAGAAATGTTTTTGTGCTGTTCCAGACATGGGAAAAGAATGTGCAGTACACGATTATGTGAGATCCAATTTGCATCAGCGCTGTTGTGTGTGAGTTGTCAATCTAAAATCTGGCATACCTGTCTTCATGGCTGTTGCTAACAAGATCTTATGAAGACTTTTTAAAAGAAAAAAAGGGAAAAAAAAAAAAAAGAAGCAAAGGAAAGAAAACACAGAGCCTATGGTTATCATGGTAACAGTGCTTTGCTTTCTTGATAACACTATGGTAATACGCTTTCCCTGTGAGTAGCAAACCAGCCAGAATTTCATGCCTCTACCTCAAAGTACACTTTCATCATAAGCAGGGCTGGGAGGAGCAGGAGCATCTGGTACTTCGTGGTTTTCTCCCTCTTCCAAACAGATAGCGGCCAGTAGCCTGCATTTATGTTCCTCTGACACTGGACATCTCTGTGGTAGTTGCTGTGTCGTCTGCACCTGGGACTTCTAGTGAGCTGGGAGAGAGCTGGCGGACAGAAAATCATCCTGCAGTGCAGCGAGAGCAAATCATGTGCACGTAGCATGCTAGTGCTGCTGAGAGCCGCTGCTGTAACTGTTTTAGTCTAGCAGCTGCTTTATTACTATAATAAATTTCAGCTGGGTTTCAGACCAGTAGCTCAGATGTCTAATAAAAAAAATGTCTTTCAGTAGGAAATGTTTGAAGCGAGCAAATGCAGTATCCATTCTTAGCAGTAATGATTCCTACTGTTGTTTCATTGCTTATTCAAGGGGGCCTGATCTCCATTCTTAGGGCTTGATACATTTAATTCCATGCTAGTATTAATGAAAGTTAATTACCTTGTGAATTTCTTGCAAATTGCACTTCCTTCCAAATTACGAAGAGATCAATGTCAAATACCTTATTTGATGTGACAGCTTTTTTGATGCAAGTAAATCTTTTCCTACAAAAAGCAGTGTTCTAATAAATAGTTCTGACAATTTCTTTTGACAGTTAATTTTCTGCATAGTTGCAGATTTAATACACGTGGGTTATTCAGGTTGAATCACGTCAGAATAATAGCTTTTGTGAATAAAACCAGATTTAAAAATAGGCATTGTTACTTATCTTTAACCAGGACTAGTTTCTGGCTGAGTGTTTGCCTGCTAATTGGTGACCAGGAAAGGACTCGGTTTGAATTGCTTCCTATTACACTGTTCGTTTTCAATGGAAAAGCTGTTGCTGATTCCTGTGCGTGTGTGTGTATAGACAAAAAGTCTTAATTCTGCTGTGTAAGTATTCTTGTAGCAAGACATTTTTATATTGCATGTGACTACAAAAATGTTGAAAGAGTATACAAATTCTGCAATTCATGATCAGCCAGTAACCCAAAGAAGGGGCTTATATAGTGCTATTCTTATACATTCATGTATGTACGTGAAATACATATATGAACAATAGTGGGGTTTTTTCATCCCAGACTCTAATTTGCTTATTTTTATAATTCTACTTTAGCTTTTTGGAGAAGAGAATTTGAATGATTTCTGCTTGTTATAAAAACATCACAATGAGATGTAAATATAGAAAAAAGCAAAATCCTAAGGATCCTAAACCTGCAATGTACTTGTCACCTGAATTTGTACAAATGGTTTAGTCTCATCTTGCTGCTTGTAAAATTAATATATGCACTGATTCATAGAGAAGCCGGATATGTGGTGACACATCATTCAAATAATCTTATATAGTAAGAATTAGATACTGCAGAAAACCTTTGATTATTAGAACTTGCTGTGAAAATAGGTTAATTCATATTCTATACCTATATGTGTGTATCTTTTCTATTGTTTTTGGTTTTTTTAATGTAAACCAGAATTTCCTAAATAAAAAATTGGAGGGGATAGGAGAGAATCTTAAACACAAGAAACTCCTTTTCGATTTGGCATACTTGAAAGGAAATTTTGTGTTAAAAGATGTGGACAGGATTTATTTAAATTTTAGGCTCTGCTGACCTCTGCTGGAGAAAGTATTTTTTGCAGTTTTATGGAGATCTTTTATGCAGTGCATGTGTGGAAGTAATTTTCTCTCTCTAAATTCTGAAGGAAAAACATCACTGTAACTCTTTTCCCTTATTTACTTGCTTCCAGGAAACTTAATTCTCTTCACTTGCTGTTATGACGAGTTTAGTGGCAATGAAAACTGCGCTGCCTTGTAGCGAAGTGTTGGGTAGAGGAGGGAGTAGGGAGGATCTTGGTGTTCCTGGCTGCAAGGCTGTCAGCGTTTTGATGAAGGAAGAAATAAGCTCTTGGCAGTTAATGAAAATGCAGTTCTAGCAACTGGGAGGAGGTTCTTGCTTCTGCTGTTACCTTTAGGGATCGCATCCATTCAAGCACGCTGAGCCACCATTATCACAGCTATCTGTGCATTCTCGCTGGACATCTTGCGTGTTTCTCTCAACTCACTAGAGTTTAAACTGATCTTTCTTCCAAAACTTGTGCTATTATTACTTTGCCAGTCAATCAGTCCTGGAACAGAGTTAATTTTACACACCATCTTTATCTGATCCACAAAATTCCCTTTGCAGTATGTCTTAAGATTCAGCTTTTTATGTTCTCACCGCTAAAACTGCATCAATCCTCTACTTGTTAGTGATGATTAAGTATGCCTTTGATTATACCTGTGGCCAGTCTATATCTGTCATAAAACCATGTATATTGTTTCTTCTGGTGTGATCTGAGGAAATTGAACTTGGAGACCCAGACTGATAGCAAGATGCCTTAACTATTGTACAATTTAATGTTGTTTCATGTATTGCTATGCAGCAACTAATAGAAGTACTTGTGAAATAAAAAGTATTCAGATACAAATATTTGAGAAGCCTCAAATTTAACTAATAATCAGTCTGTGTATTTCTGTGGGTACCCAAGACATTTGTGCAGTAACTCTGAAAAATTTACTCTTTTTTCAGGATATTCACGTTGTACAGCAAATCTTTGCCGCTAGACTTGGCATGTCGTGTCTGGGATGTGTTCTGCCGTGATGGAGAAGAGTTCTTATTCCGTACAGCCCTGGGAATATTAAAACTTTTTGAAGATATTTTGACCAAAATGGACTTCATTCATATAGCCCAGTTTTTAACAAAGCTACCAGAGGACTTGCCTTCGGAAGAATTCTTCACTTCTATTGCTGCCATTCAGATGCAAAGTAGAAACAAAAAGTGGGCTCAGGTAAAGAGGTTGTTGATCTTTGATAACAGATGATTGTACTGTACTCGTGAAAGTGGGGTTTGGCAACATCTGGAAAAATGTTTTAGCAGAACTAGTGTTTGATTTTACAGGTAGGTAGGATTATGTAGCTCACTTCATGCTTTTAGTATACATTTAGGTGAGTGGATTCCCTGAGTTTTTTCTCCTCTGGAAAGGGAGAGCTCAGTCAACAGTCAAAATTGAAATGTTGGGTGGGGTCAATGAAATAAAGTATCATACAAATTTTTTACCTTATTAATTACAAAGGCTGCTAGCAGCATTACAACTTGATATTTAAAAACAGAAATTCACTCTTTGGGAGAACATGTCAATTTGTCAGGACACGCCATCATGCAGTTGTTATCTTAATATCCTTGAGGATTTAGTTTGCCTAATTTTGAGCTGTAAAGAAGTGACTATATATGTGACTTCACTGAAATTTAGCACTGAAGCCTTTACTTCAAAAATTATAGTCTTGTCATTGTAATTGCAACTAAATTGCAGCTTAAAAAAAAAAGATGGAAGAGTGTCATCTGACTGTGGAAACTGTTAAGTTCAAAGCTGTAATACAGCCTGTCATGGAACATGCTGTAATAGAACTCTGCCCAGTTTATCCATTCTTTTTTGCAGTGAAACTGAAAGGTGTTGTTAAATGTTGTGGCTATGGGGGGTTATGGCTCTTTCCTGGAGTAACAGTCTGCCAGCTTGCTATTTGAGATGAGAATTTCTAACCTTTGCAGTAAATTAGATTGTAGCCTTCTGAGCCTTGTCTTGTGTATAAGCACAACTTGAGCTGCGCAGCTAAAAGCAGCATGCTGCCAGCATTTCCTTCCTGACATGGCTTTTCCCACAGATTACTTTGCATTTACTTTCTGGTTTTGATCATAAGTTGCTAGTAGGGATCCAATTTCTATCCTTAGGAACAGTTTTCAGCCAGCAGCATCTCTACAAGTAGCCTCTCAGCGTTGTTCAGCTCGTTCACTTTCTTTGAACATAACTTGTGTGGATGAGGATCACATACCAAATCAATTCTCAGCCTACTGCTGCTTCCTTTGCAGAGAAAGGAGGATAGTGGTCCTATTCTGCCAAGTAACCCAAGTAATAGGCTTGCTTAGCCAGTGGTTTTCAGTCTTTGACACCTGTGAAGGTTTTGTGGTGGTTATCGCAACAGGAGGAAGACTTCAAAGTAACCTAGCCCAAGCAGTCTTCCTCAGTCTCTTCATCTGCTTCATTTTGACTGTGCTGGAATTTCCAATTGTTTTCACTTGTTGTGGCAAACTGAAGAAAAAAATGCTGTGAACCGTGGTGCAATTAGATCTCAAAACACAGTTGGCACGCTGTAGGGTTGGTATCGGCTGACCTCTTACCGATCATGACTTCTGCACCAAATGGCTTTCCTCACCAGGTACTTCCATTGCTGAGTGAGTTTCCACCAGGAAAGCCTTTGCGCCCTCTAGCCTGCCATCCTTTTCCAAGCCAGAAGTGGGTAGGGGCTATGAGTCTCACATCATGTACTTACTGGGACTCCTCAGTTGCTGAAGTACTGTTGTTGGAACCAACCTGGAAACATTAACAAGACAAAGAGTGTATGGGATTATGTTTTTTATAACTAAGATGCTATCTGTGGTGACTTCTTATCTTATCTTTTAAAGTTCACCAGGATGAGTTTGGACTCAGAAACCTGAACTTTAGGGTTCTAGGACAGACATGCTTTTGGTAGTGTGTAACTTGATTGCACAAGTGGACTCATAGCAGTGCTGGGGCTGTGGCAGTATGCCACACAATACGCTTGAGAAGTCTGGCTGCAGTTGGGATGCTCCCTAGCTGGATAATTATTTCTGACTATTGTTGCAGGAGTTGGATGCTCTGCTGTAGTATCCATGTGTTTTCTGTGGAGAAATACCCTTTCAAAGTAGTAAAATGAATGTCCATTGTGATGGATGCACTACTTTTAAGGTAAATTCTAGGTGGACTGACTGACCGGGGACACTAGTTCCCAGGGCATGCAGAGTGCTCTTAGGCTTAGAAAAGTGGGCTTTGTGTTCCCATCTCTGGCATCACCTTGTTGGGTTACAGTGGCTGTACTGCATAAGCAAGCAGCAGAGCTTGAGGTGCTGCTTCTTTGCAGGAGTATATTTGGTCAAATTCAGCTGCACATCTCAACAGTGGGTGTATTTGGCACTCAGAAAAACACCTGCTTACTGAAACTTTCACCTTGCTCTACCATGGGAATTATGGTCGTGGTATCCTGTGGGTCAGTTTCTGGCATGATGGTATGTGTAGGACCTCATCTAACATGTTACGGGCTGCTTCTGAATCCAAATCCCACAGTCCTGGTTTCCTCACCAGGCGAGTTGGTTTATGTTTTCCATCTCACTCCATTTTTCTTTGGTCACTGACAATGTGATCGGGAGGTAAAGACTGAAAGGAGTCCTGGTAAATCACAGACATGGCGCTTCTGATAACAAGGACTCTGGTTATCGATAGGAAACCGGCAAGCTCTCTTCTTCTCTGGAATTACCTACAAAGAGCTCCAGGGCCTAGTGCCAATACAGCCTTAGCCTGAAATGTGAGTGGCTGTTGATACACCCACTGCTTTGCCATCAATAGCAGAGAAATAGAGATGCTGGAACAGACTAGACTGTTCGCTTAGCATTTCTGTAATCTCTGTGCTTCAAACTTTAGCTCCATAAAGTGTTCCAAATAACTAAAGAATCTGGGCTCTGTTAGTTGGCTTAATGTCTGTGTTTTTTTGCTTTTCTGGGTCAGTATTTTGGTGTCATTCTCCGGTTCCTTAAAAAGGTTAACTTTTTTCCACCAAAGACATTGTTACTATGGCACCTGAAACTCTCATAACACCATATGATTGAGTAGCTATTGATTTACTCTGAATCTCTGTGAAGAGGACGTCACTGAAATCTCTCTGCGATTCTAGAAATCGCTGAGCAGCCAGCCAGCCGTGTCTCTGTTCAGACCCACGTTGAACTCTTTTGTTGCACAGCTACGGATGCTTTTGCACTGAAGCATAGGCAGTGTTGGGTGATTGCCCCGTGAGTCATTTAGACCCATCTCCTGTTAATTCTGATGGTGCAGAGGTTGGTTGGAAGTCAGTCAGAGAGAGAAAAGAAGGTTGCTTACTCGTAACTGCAGTTCTTTGAGATGAAATGTCCCTCAGTACATTCAATTCCAGAGTGATTCTTGTAATGCTGCTGGACTTCTTCAGCAGAGATTTAACTATAGGGCAGGGCGCACGTTAAGCAGCATGAGAAACTCGCTATCACTGTGCCCCCTATGAGAGGGCTAACAAAACAAAATTGTGCATCAGATAACAGGAAATAAAAATTTTCAACGTGGATGCAAATGTGGACTTTTTGCTTCAGAAAAAGATGTAAGCAGATCTGGAGGTAGCGCTCTGCTCTAGACGAGCACCAATCAGCGCTAAGGTAATTCTGGTCTGAACTCCTAGATAACACCATACCGCTCAGGCTGCTCACTTGCTGTGTTTTTAGACAGGCCATTTATCTTGAGAATAATAACTTCCCCTCAGACGGCGTCCTTTAATAGTGCTAGACTTGTGGAATCTGGGTAAGAATCTCATCTCCAGACTTCAAAAGCGTGTGCTGGAGGGAGATACGGAGTTTAAACCTTTGTTAAATCCATTTGTGTCTACCATGCCACAGGAACTTACAGGAGAGGTCTCGATCAGTAGAGAGGTTCTATCATTTGATTACATTTAGTAGTTAAAATAGTATTGCTCAGAGATAATTAAATTGGAGACTCTTCAGACTGTGATTTATTGAGTCACTTTTTAAATCTAATACTTTTTTCTCTCTCATTTGTTGAAACATCTAGATACTGGCTGCTCTGCAGAAAGATAACCGGGAAATGGAAAAAGGAAGTCCTTCACTGAAACGTTAAAACTATGATCGCTGCCAGTGACTCACGGGAAAAGAGCTGAAGTGGCAAAAGTATTGAGTACTGTTTGCTGTTTGACATGTATGAGCCTGCAAATCAAAGTGTTATTTCAGAGTTTTGTTTAGTAATTGGATAGCCTTAAAGGGAGGGGATAAAACCCTTATAAGTGAAACTTAGGCTTAGCCTTAAACTTAGTGTAATGAGCATTTGCTGTGGACAGCGTTACACATTCTGTACTTCTGATGAGGGCAGTGAAACTAAACAATATTAAGGGGTTTTTTTTTTAAGCTGGTTTTTTTTTGTTTGATGTTTTAAGACTGGGCAATGTCAGTTGCTTTGAAAGCCATTCTCCAGTGGTGTTCTTAGGCAGGATATATTTCCCATACCCATAACAGTAGCTGGATCTGTATTTGAAATTACTGGTGCTGGAATTTATAGTTAAATTATGTAAGGACCATTTATTTAGAAATGCCTCTTGTTTTATAGGCTGTGGGTCCCATTTACCAAAGAAATCACATGGACATAGAACTACATTCCATTCTTTAATGAGAAAAAATTAAGTAGAAGGTAAAGTTGGAAGAGAAGTCACGCTAGCAGTGCAAACCCAATTATTCTTCAAGATGCCTTAGAAATCTGTGTTTCCAATCTGGATGCATATGGAAGAAGTTCCATTAATCAGACTAGATTCCAAACTCAGTCGGGGGTTTCTAATATTAAGCTGGCATCATTTCCCAATTGCACTCTCTTTCCTCTGTTTAAACACGGGGTCGCATACAACTAAATGTATGTTTCCATGTCTTCCCCTCTGGGGCAGTGCCGTTTTGGGGTGTTCTTGCCTACCAGCTACTTGTTCCTGTGCCGCCTCTCCAGTTGTGCTGATAGAACTGTGGGCTGAGCAGATAAATTGAGAAATGGTTAAAAGCAATTTTATAGTTACTTTAAACCCAGCTCTGCTCACTGGCAAAACTGAGGAGGAAGGGTGTAGGGGAGAAGTTATGTCAGCCAATGTTGCTGCTGAAAAGAAAAGGTTCTGTGGGACCTCCTAAAGCTGTTGCTGCCACAGCGGGAAAGCGTTATGTGGAGCTGATCTGTGTGTAGTGACAAGTGGAAGAAGTTGGGTAATGTGCCAGACAAACACCGTCAGGGTCAGTACGAGCTGTCATTTCCTAGCAGTCTGTTCAGCCTCTAATACATGGGAGCAAGTTATAGAGATGGCAAACTGTGGTTGCATAATTCTGTTATACAGCTTAGATCCCCTCAGATGAATACTGAACTGTAAATCATGAGTGCCTCTGATTTACAAAAATGTTTATTGCATAGTGTATAGTGTAAAATCTATTTTATAAATAATGATGATCACTGAAAAGGGAAACTAACTGAAGCAGTATTTATGTTAACTGTAAACAGGCATTACTAAATCCTCTAGCTGTATGGTCAGTGGTTTCCCAATGCTCTTCAGTCTGTTTTATGCTGATTAGTTTGGCATTGTCTGAATAAAAAAATGAGAATAGTTGCACACTGCTCAACTCAACAAATAATGTAAAGGACTGCGGGCCATAATCAAAATGCTGTCCGTTGGTACAAACATTGTTTCGGCGAGAGATAGTTTGATTGTAATACTAAAGAGAGTGAGAGCAAGATTCCCCGGTAAGCAAGGACTCATAATCACTTTGGAAGATGTGTTATGCAAATGCAGCTTGCAGGTCTGATACCTCACCGGCCTCTTTTCCTGTCCGCTTTGTGTACCTGGCGTAATGGATGTGGGTTTTTTTGTTGGCCATCTCAATTCCTCCATAAGATGTCTTCTAGGTCATCACTTACTGACAACAGACATCAAGATGTTGATATGAAACACAGGTTAATTCTCCCAGAATTTGCATAGCTTTGGTACTTCAGTGACCGGTACTTGTATGCTACATTGCTTTGAAGTGCCATAGAAAGCTGGAAGGTCAGTAAGGGTTTTTTTTTAATATTACTTTTTCTATTACTACAACAAATACGCCTTTCCATGAAGGATATGAGAGGCCTACCATCTGAAACATTTGCACTATGCTTTTGAACAGTTTGTCAAACACAGAGACAACTTTCTCCTGAGTGTACATTTTTAGGTGGTATTGTAACTGGCTTTGTGGTTAAAGTCTTCATTGCAACTAGATTTGTATTTCCTTTTAAACCAAGTCTACGAGTGTGGCTCATTTGTCTGGTTAAAATGCATTCTTTGGCAATTAGGTATCTCTGCAGCCATCAACAGCCTGTTCTCCTTTTTCTCTTCTTAATAAGATGTTGAATGTAACAGTGAAAATGGGCATAGTTGTGGGGAAAAAGGCCTGCGGCAACATATGCACTGTTTGTTACTTGCAAATGTAATTATTTTGTTCTGTGAGTTGATCTTTCTGTTCTTAGATGATGTATATATTTTCTAAATGATTTCTTTGTGTATATAAGGTATGTTCTTTAATGAAGAAAAGCAATGCAATAAGGAGCTTTGCACAGTTTGTTTTCAAACAAAATACATTTTAAAAAAAATCACCTGCCTAAAGATGCAGTCGTTTCAACTTCTCAGTAACTTGATTTGAAGGTAATGCTTGAATTTTGATAAAAACAGAGATGAGTGGTGAGGGCATAGAATTACTTGCCACTGAGCTTTTTAAGTTTCTTGCAGCATACCAAATCTCTTAATTAGCTATTAAGGAAGATTTCTGTAATAAATTCAGGGATTACATACATTTTGACAACTTTATTGTTCAGGTGCTTGAGAGTATCTGTAACATGATGCATGAGATTTTCTTTCATTGAGCAAGTGTCCCTATCAAGCAAACTTTCTTTTCCTCATGGGTTTAAGGAAAAAAAAATGCTGCGATACATCAGAAGTCTGCAGCTACCACTGTACATGCAGCAGATTAGAGAAAACAGAAAACTTAACCAGGTTTGGAATTCTGTATGACCTGCACTTTATAATAAAGCCGTTTTGCAACTTCAATCAGCAATCAGTCATTAACGTTACTTCATTTAGTAAAGAATTTCATTTGGGAAAAAAGGTACCTTGTAACAGCTTACTTCTGAGTGTTTAAAAAAGCTAGGATGGCACGTAGAGAACTGTTGATACATCCCCTGTACATCATGTTTGAATTAGTTTTACGTAGTTATTAAGTTTGTTTTGTTTAGATACGTGTATCAAACTGGAACTTTTTCAACTGTAAATACATGGTTTTGTTAAATAAAGTCATGTAAAGTTATCTTAATCACCTACTGTCGGTGTAATTCAGAAATTAAAAATTCCAGTACCTGTCTGTTTCTTCACAGGCTTCTTTAGCAGTTTTTGCCTGTCCAAAATCAGGACTTTGGGACATCTGAGTATTGTAGGTGGAGGATTTTTTGGCGATGCTTTCAAAGTTTCTCATTTTAAAACACCCGTTATATTACACGTGACATTTAGAAGATTTGATACTTAATGGTGCCCCTGGTTTAATCAATTTCATATGCCTTTCTTTGGAGTAGGTCTGAGATCTGATATATTTATTACAAAAAACAGATATAGGTACATCTTTGAGGTGCGCAGAACTCAGAAATGCGGAATACCTTATCATTTTCTTGTTTTAAATGAAGAAATCTTGGTTTATTGCAAGTTAAATAATCGCAAAGCATTTTTGTGCTCAACTTAAGGCAGTATTCTGTTAATTCTTCCATAGTAATAAGTTCAGAGCTTAAAGCGGAGAAGCTTCTTGTTGCTTACTTAACTGAAAAGAGGTTAAAGTGCCAAATAAAAGATAGATAAAAGCAGGAGAGAGGAGACAGTACCTGTGCAACAAGGCTACGTGGGGAACGCAGTCAAAGACTTGGCTGCCATGGTTCTAGCTTCTCTGGTAAACATATCTCTCTCTTCCTTGTACTGAAGTATCTTAACTGTTGGATTTGCTGGATTAGAACGTAAAATCAGGATTGCTTCATGTAAGCCTATGCCAATTTGATACTGATAGAGCTTTGTACTGTACATATTACAGGAATTGCACAAAATATTTATTTTTCCTTACCTGTTTTCCCAGTTGTCATTCCAGTCTGAAGAGAAGTGAAATACTTTCCTGCATGCCAGCACATGAGATTAGGAAATAAAAGGACATCGGTCCTTGCTGCTTCTTGGTGGAATGTCTTCCTATGCTTACAGGAGGAAAATGGAGGAATCCTTGACCTTCATCCTCAGGGTGCTTTGGAAGGCTGGGGTAGCGGTGGGTTGTCTCAGCAACTCGGCACTAAGAAAAAAAGTCCTGGAGACTGTATGTGAAGTTTAAGCAAACATCTCAATAGTATTTGTTTCCGTAGAAACACTCAGTACAGGGAATACAGTGTCAACCTCACTGACACCCTAAATTCCTGCCTTCTCCAGGTGCCAAACATGCAGCAATGAAAAGCATCTATGATTTACTTTCCCTGCTTCTCCTCCCTTTATCTGCCTACATTTGTTGCTTAATAGCGTTTAAGAAGTTAAAGGAAGGTTTATATGTCTTAAGCCAAAAGCAGCAAGAAGTGTAAGAATTTTCCTGGCAGGAATTTTTAAGTCATTGAAACAGGGAAGCGTAACTTCTCTTAGGGAGATGACTGCTGACCATCCTTAATTATTTAGGAAAACAGTTCCGTGGAACACCAGGAGGCTACTTGACTTGTGCGATAACTCCTCTCTCAGCAGGAGAAGAGCTCGCTTGAGGTAACAAGGCTTAAAATGAAAGATTCTGAGTTTGGTGTCTCTCTTTTAAGGTAAGTGGTTGGCAGTTACGCTTGTCTGCTTTTACTGTCCAGCAGCAACAGACAGAGGTAGATCTATTGGTATTTTGTGAAAAGTTTTTGAATATTAGTTGTGTAGTGTCTTTTCATGAGTAGAGTGTTTGAGCTACTGAACAACTTCAGTTGTTTGCAGAACAAGAGCCTGTGCTGTTCCACTCTGTTCATGCAACAGTTGTGCAGGGCTGGAAGGGCCTCAGAAGAACACAACCAAATCGCTGCTGCATGACTGCAGTGAGAGCAGGACATTACTGATCTCTTCTCTCATTTTGCTATGACAGAAGAACAAGATTTAAACCTTCAATAGTGTAATAACCACTTTTAATTAAGTTTTGTCTTTTAAATATCCAGGTAATTCAGAAAACCTAGTTCAGAGATAGTTTAAAAGAGAAAGGTGTAAGCATGTCTGCATGTATATCTACTTTCTGTCCCCACATACGTGCGTTCAGTGACCTGTGTACGTTGTTTAAATGCATATGTAACTTATTTTGGAATTAGAACCAGCAGCTCAAATACAGCTCAGCAATACTGGTCTCACAGGGTGGAACTCCAACCTGTGGTGGAAAACCAAAAGACTCCATTCCTAGTCTTTCCTGCTGGGATGTGCCACCTTCCCTGCAAAATTCACAGCCTTCAAACACTTTGAGTCTGGGCCTTTAATGCCCACCTCTGACTGCCAAAAATGGGACTAAAGATTGCTGGTCTAAGCAAAGTAGTGGTGTCACACATAGAAATGAACAATTAACCAGGTAGGACTGATGGAATAATTGGGCACATCAGCTAGAGCCCACCAGGGTTGCATTTCCTTCAGTAATGAGAACATAGTATGTAGAGCTCCAACATTTTACTGGCCTAAGATGTTTCTGTGTTCTTGACATCCCTCCCATGCCTTAAATTAAAAGACAATGCTACATTAGCAGCAACAAGAGCTGTGGCACACAGATCATTCTCATAGCCGCTGTTTGTCATGGGGGAATTGCAGTTCAGATTTTATTTTGGAAGGGGAAGCTGCTTCCTGTAACTAAAGCTCTGTGAGCTGTACAGTCGTAAATGTTTGTCCTTCCCTCCCCTCATCGGTCTTGTTTTTTTCTGGAATTCTGATACTCTATAGTTGAGCAGTGCAGAGGGGACTGAAATGGTGAAGGACTCGTGCTACTCTACCTCTTCACACACCATGAATAAGGACAAGGCTGATGGCTCCCTAAAACTGCAAAAGCTGAAAGATCAAAAAATGTAAAACTCTAGGTTTGAGTGATAAGATTTATATATATGTGCTATGAAAATAATTCTTAAAGTAATTAACCTTTCTTCTCGTGCACCCCCAAGGCAGACTTGGCAGCCAAGTATATTTACAGAATGGGCGAGGGTAGTACGCTGGCTGTATGCGGGTGACGGCGGGTACGGGCAATAGGCTTCTCTCCAGTTCTCGGCCACATCTATGAAAATGACGCCTCACGCTGCGCCCGGAAGGCAGGTATGCTGGTTGTACAGGTGAAGTTGCTGCTGAATTCTAAGACCCATACAGAGGGGGTGGCAGGATCAGGATTTGAGCGAGGGTATGGTGAGTGTTCTGCTTAAACAGGATTGCTGCAGCCTTAAAGGGCTGAGTGGCCTACTCAAAGTGTAGGCTTTTTTGCCTGTGGCTTTTTTTTTTTTTTTTTTTAAGATGGGCACATGTATATGGTTTCATTCAAAATGAGAAACTACCATAATCTCTTCATTGAATGCATAATACTGACCCATCACTTAAAAAAGGCCTTTCTGGGAGTACATGCGCAATGTATTCCTCGGGATTTGCAAAAAAAAAAACTCAACCATGTTAAAAATTAGAATTACAGAAAACTCCTTTGTTTTGTTTCTTTGCCATGCCTTCTTTTCTTTAGTCA
>NW_009260399.1:4420381-4421128 GCF_000687185.1 Egretta garzetta | reverse complement strand
GGCTTCCTTTATTTTTTTCTGAATTCCCCTACAAGAAAGGATCAGACGAGCATGGTGATGTTTCAGTGTTTCCAGTCTCTGACTTAGCAGCTCTACAGTATCCACCTTCTCCTCGAAGTCCCTCAGCAAGATCTCATTTCCAAGCAACCCACATTTCTGCTGCAATTTCAAATTGTTTCTCCGCAGTCTGTCTCTGGCCTGTTTGGTTTTGGTCAGAATGTCTCTCTTCTGTGACAGGATGGTCTCGATGTCCATCAGCTCAGCCCTTCTGCCTTGATTTTCAGCTTCCACAAACTGTAGTTTTTCCCTGAACTGGCTGAGAATATGCACTGTGTTCGATACCTTCTTTTTGAGCTTCAGGATTTCACCACTGAGGTCGTCGATCTTTTTGCTGTGTTTCTGATTCTCTTTCTTCATGTGCTCAAAGTCCATAAAATGTTGACTCTTGACCAGTTCTCCCTGAGCTTTCAAGGTGGTTTCGAGGTTTTGGATTTCGTGCTTGAGCTTGATGTTTTCCAGACGGGCCTAGAGAAGTAGAAATAAGAGAGTTACTCTGATTTATTTCATCCTTGCCTGGCCAGGGCAGATGTGCTTCCCCTTAAAGGAGGTCTCGGCACTAACGAAGCGTCCGGGGGGAAAAGCATCGCGCGTTTTCGGTCGTTGAGTACCGAGCGGTTGCTGCGAGGGGGGGACGTGCCCCAGCTGGGGGCAGGGCCGAGCGCCGGCCCGGTCGCTGTGGCGGGAGGG
>NW_009260399.1:4405485-4418683 GCF_000687185.1 Egretta garzetta | reverse complement strand
CGTGGGCTCCCCGGACCTGTCGGTGCCTGAAGTTCCAGTGCCCGCCTTCCCCCAGCCCGCTGGTGCTGCGGGCCTCGCACCCTCCTCTCCTCCGCGTTCGCCTGGTCCCTTCGGCCGGGACGCCGCTGCGACGCGGCTGCAAGCCTGCTGCTTGCCTGCTGGGCCGGTAGGCAGCCAGGCTCGTTTTTAACAGCTGCCAGCAAAAAGCACCAGCATTTGACTCATTAATTGTTACTTGATTATGCTTTGCTTCATCAAAGTCCAAAGACCTTTTCAGAGTCTTAAAGTTTACAATCAGCGTAGCTCGTCTAGTTTTGAAATAACTAGAAAAGAGTAAACGCTAGCTACCTGCCTGTGAATACTCTCTTGCTTTATTTCTGTATTGCTCTAAAAGCACTTCAGCGATGCAATACAAAAGAGCAAAATCCAAACGACATCGTGATCTCAGTGCTGGCTTGGGACTTAGAAAGCTTCCTGGTGATGGCAAGCTGGCTTTCTGAGAGTGCCGTGGATGCTCCGGAATCACTGCGTGGATCCAGTGTCCGATGGTGTTCCTGTGCCTAGAGGATCTGGTGCAGCTTGCTTTAGTGATGTTTCAGGTGCTGTTTTCAAGGCTTACATGCCCCCGTGCGATTGTAGGCACTTACCTGGGCCTAAACATGCAGATCTGACAGAAACGCGGCTAGCTTCAGTATGGCTAGAAAAAAGTTTAGGTATTGTGAGTTGGCTTTTGAGGAGCAGGGAGGAAGTCGTGCTCTGACCTGAGCAGATGTTATGCTGGAGAGGTAATGGCTATCATTTTATCACTCCTCCTTATTTTCCGTTTAGGAGGACATGGCTGCTCACGTGGGAGCATCCCGAACCCCTCAGGAGGTGATGGAACACTACGTGAGCATGTACATCCACGGCAACCTGGGAAAAGCCTGCATCCCCGACACTATTCCGAACAGAGTAACGGACCACACGTGTCCCAGCGGTGGCCCCCTTTCTCCTAGCTTGACCACGCCGCTCCCACCACTGGATATCTCGGTGGCCGAGCAGCAGCAGTTGGGATACATGCCGCTTCGGGATGACTATGAGATCGAGTACGATCAAGACGCGGAGACTCTGATCAGTGGCCTTTCGGTGAACTATGACGACGATGATGTGGAAATAGAGTTAAAAAGAGCTCACGTAGACATGTACGTAAGGAAGCTCAAGGAGAGGCAGCGGCGGAAGAACATTGCACGAGACTATAACTTGGTACCGGCCTTTCTGGGAAAGGATAAAAAGGACAAGGAGAAAGCTCCCAAACGAAAGATCACAAAAGAAGAGAAGGAGTTGAGGCTGAAGCTGAGGCCTCTGTACCAGTTCATGTCCTGTAAGGAGTTTGAAGACTTCTTTGAGAACATGCACAAGGAGAGGATACTTCGAGCCAAGATTCGGGAGCTGCAGCGGTATCGTCGAAATGGAATCACCAAAATGGAAGAGTCGGCAGAATACGAGGCAGCCAGGCATAAACGGGAAAAGAGGAAGGAGAACAAAAACATAGCTAGTTCCAAGAGAGGGAAGGAAGAGGGTAAAGAAGGTGAATTTGCTGCCATTGAAAACCTGCCTGGCTTTGAACTCTTATCGGACAGGGAAAAGGTCCTCTGCAGCTCTCTAAATTTGAGTCCTGCACGTTATGTGACTGTAAAAACTATAATCATTAAAGACCACCTCCAGAAAAGACAAGGAATTCCTTCAAAGAGTCGCCTTCCCAGTTACTTAGATAAGGTACTGAAGAAAAGGATTTTAAACTTTCTAACAGAAAGTGGTTGGATATCCAGGGATGCTTCATGAAACTCAGTTGATCTGAAAGAACGCAGCAGAGGCCCGTTAGAGCCTCACGGACTCCGTTGTTTTTTCCTTCCCTCCCCAAAGATACAGAAATTATATGTCGCTTAAAAACAAAACAAAAAAAAAAAAAAGGAAATACATAAACCCCTGCAGTATTCGTGATCCACGGTTCAAATATACTTTTGCTTTGGATCATGGAAAATACTTAATTGTGAAACTTCTACATTGGATTTCACTGCTTTTGGTACATTATTACAGCAGATTTCTTTCATGTTCTTGAACTTAAGTCCAGTAGTCCCAGAGCAGTTACTTTACTCCTTACTATTGGACAACTGAGTATCAGCGTAATCCTCGCTTTTCTTTGAAGGCAGGAGATTGTTTCATTTGCTGGAAACTTTCTTCTCCCTTTGTTTTGTTTTTTTTGGCATAATGCTGGCAGCAAAGTGAAGCTTACAAAAGTCCTGTGCTCAGGAGCGCGGTGAGCCGGGATTTTGTGACCGTTGCTAAGCGTTCAGAACATTCTCCTTAGTAACTACAGCCAAGGCGCTGGGACAGCGGGGTGAGAGTTTCTGTCCAGAATACAGCAGGGAAGAGCCACAGCAGGGAGCGGAAGGAAAGAAATGTGGTAGGCGAGATGCCTTCAGGTGCTTGGGCTGTGGAAAGGGTTCTTGGAGAGCTGCCTTCACACCGGGCGCAGCTTTGACTTGAGTTTTTGCTGAAACAAGACCCCGCTGAATCTTCCAGGTTAACTAATTAGTAGCAAAGTTGCAGGAGTGGTGTGGTGCTTTGTTCCAGAGGGGTCAGCACTACTGTGAAGCGGCCAATTTGGGGCCAGAAATGGGGTTTAGGAAAATAGGCAGTGAGCTGTCTTGCAGCGGTTGGGAGCCTCAGGCAGCAAAATCACCGTTTCTTCTTGTTGGGGGAGCCTATTCCTCCTCCTCTGGTATCTGTAACTTCTGAGCCTGTGTGGACTGAGGAGGTGAGCTGCCTCCTTCTGAATTTGATGGGGAGCGGTAGGGAGCGAGATCTGCAAATGGAGAGTGATCGCTGAGATGAGTTTTTAAAAGCAAAAATGAGAAGCGATGCAGATTAGGTGAAAATGCACAGCTAACGTGCTCTGAGCGTGCTAAAGGAGCTGTAAGCCAAGCCATTACAGGGTTCTAGTTGCACATACCTTGAAACGTACCAGGCTGAGCACGTTGAAGATGGAATTACTGACGTGGTAGGAGCCCGGTGCAGTGAGAACAGAGCACCTTGAGAGGTAGCTCCTCACAGCTCTGATGACTACAGTCTGAACTGGGCCCTTGCGACAGGCACCGGCTGGCGATGTAACGCAGCGCCTAACAGAAATGCCAGATCCACAGTACTGGTTTAGTAAGGGAAAGATGTAGAAGGAGGACTAGAAAAGGATTTTTATGCCCATTTCATCCTTAAATTCCCATGCTGGTATTTAATCAAATGATTAAAAAATGGTGGTTGCCAAGTGGAAGCCGGCACAGCGTTACTTGTGCCGAAGCCTTTCTGCTGGTCACGTCCAGAGCAGGACGCTGTGACCGGAGGCCAGTTGGGCAGGTCTTCTGGAGTGCAGGTGTGCCAAAACATGGAACTGGACAGGCTTCAGAACCAGTGCAAGCACTGGAAACGTCGTGCTGGTTTGATGCTTTGGGCTGTAGTCAGTGAGGATACCACAAAATCTTAAGACAGTATTAATTCTGCAACTTGGCAGAGGTATACTGGTCGGAAGTGGGTTTTAGTTAATATATCCAGCATTACCAAAACAGTGTTACCAGTGAGTTTAGAATAAAAGGGGTACAATTACAAAGCCAGCATTTCTAAGGAAGAAAAAACCAAAACCCTAGTGCCTTTTTCTTTTGAGCTTGTGATGTTCTGTCCCTTCAAAAAAGGTAAGGGCTATGTCCTCGTGGATGTAATACTTTGTTTGGCTTACCTGTAAGTGGCTCGTTGTGGAATACTCGAGACAAAACTGTCTCTCCTTGGCAGCAGTGGAACTAACTGCAATGTGCTGAGTAGCTTTAAGATCCACTTCCACCCTATATGCGTGTACAAACAGCACACAAGTTCATAAGGTGTAAACCCTTGGTTATTTTCCCTGTCCTACTCCCGTGGAAAGGAAGCTCAGCCTTTCCAGTATTCTAGTTATGCAATTTGGTTCTTCCTGTAACTTGTTACCTAACTGCCATAACATACCATTACTGATCGCGTACTGGAGCCTCAACTCCGCATGTAGCTGGGAGTTTAAAAGAATTGGTTTTTCTTTAATTTTTTTTTTCCCCCTCAGATTTGTGATTTTTATATTTTTACACTGTTTTGGCGCATCTAAGTCTAACTGAAGCAATAGTCTAAAGCCCATCTGAACAATAACTTAAAAAAGAATATCTAGGCACCAATGAGTCATTTAAATGTTGACGTGAATTCTGCATTTACACTTTGTAGTTTCTTAATTCCTCAGCCCCTCCAAAATGTTTCTTTGGTGCTAGACGTAACTTATTGAACATCAAAATGAATGTAAAATAAAGTATTTTTAACATATGGAATATGGATATCAATATTTATTTTATACTTGCAAGCAAATTCAAGGTGGTAAATGTTTGCTTTAGCAAATACTAGTCCCTTGGAAAGGGCTTCCCTAGAAGCAATGTCTCACTGTCAGCTATGCTTTTAATTTTAAAGGTGACTTGCACTAGAGGATGCTGCTGTTCCATATTTTGACATGGAACTGATTTAGTCTAAGCATTCCTTTGTTATGAGCTGCTGTTTTTTTGTTTGTTTGTTTGTTTTTAAGTTGAGATGCAGTTATGTTAATCCAGCAATTTACTAGAGCTACGCTGCTTCTCTTCTGTGGTGAAGGGGCTGAGGGAAAACATGGCAAAGAGCTCTTCAGTGTGTATCTTGTGTTGATCGGGAAGTGCTTCCTGTACTGTACAAATAACCTAGCCTTCATGTTGCTGATGAAAAGGTGTTTTATATGCTTAATGCTCTTGACTTTTCTAATTAAAGCTATTACTAATGATAGTATCTGTCCTAACAGCATTGGTGTAAGCCTATGAAAAGTGACACTCCGTAAGCTGTTCAAAATACTCATCTTCTGCTACTGATAGAGGCAGCAGTAAGTCTGTTTTAATGCTGTATGTTTACTTCAATCAGTCCAGTCCCAGTGATGTTTTACAGTAATAGCTGCTCACTAGGAGCATTAACCTCCATTCTGTGTATACTACCCAGTGCAGAGGGCTTGTTACAGAGTATTCTGGACACAGACCCTCCTGCCCGATCTTCCGTTGCGGTCCCAGCAAGCATTAAGAACAGCGTTAGTAGGTTTGCACGAGCCTCTGGCCATGAACTGCCTTGTAAATCACACAAATTAAGCACTCTGCCATTATTCTCTTGTGCGGCGGCTGCATCAAATTTCTTTGCGACTGTAACAGACTTCATTAGCCTTTCGGTTTACTCTCTCTTCTTGCAAAATGTTTTTTGCATGTGCCCCGGTTGCTCTTAAGTGATGACACATTAAATACTGTGAAGGAAGGTACCTGGTGAGCATGTTCAGCTCGTCGGCTTCTTCCTTAAAGGGAATGTTGCACTCATTTGAATAGTGTACTGGTGTAGCCGTGCCAGACACGCAAATGCCTGTGCTGAAATTATGTAAAACCTAACTGATGTTGTGCACACTCAGCATTTCACTAGGTTTTTGCATTGTATATTGGTAAATAAACTTGTATTGAAGTTTCTTTCCATTATTGATTTAATGGCAACGTATCTTGCGTAATGAAGAAAATGGCTCAAGTCTTTGCAATAACAAATGGAGATGCATTTTAGCTAAATGATGATGGGGGGAGAAGTGGTCTTTATGAAATAGCTAAACCCAGAGGTACTGGTGGTAGCTTTCTTGGCTGCTCTTATGCTTAAATTTCAGAGCCACCTCCCTCTGTTCCTTGATTTCTTCAGTGCTTCTTGCTGTTGTATGGCAGAGTGCACAGGTGGTTTGAGCTCAGTAAAGGCTGAAGCTCTCCATGCTGAAAGCCTCTCTGAAAGGGCAGGCCAAGGAAAAGGAACCACCTGGTTATCAGCTTTAAAGATACTAGTTTGAGTCTTGTGCTGGATGTTTAACAGTAGCTTCTGTTCAAGAACACCATGAATGAAGCAATATAACGCAAAAAAGACAGTTTCTGTGAGGCGCTAGGAAGCTCCTTAACAAAATCTTCAATCTGCTAGGGAAGAAGCTGTCCCTTTGTTCTAATCGCCCTCCTAGAAAAACTTCTATACTAATGAAGTTGTTCTTAGATTTAGTTTAGGTCCAGAGGGGTTGGGAGGGAGCAGAACAACACATGACAGTTCTTAAAAGGTATATAAATTGACCCTGGTCGCTTTATGGCCTATCAGTTGAGCATGGGTTCCAGTCAAAGTGCAATGAAACAGTTTCAATTCTACTTTGCACAGTTACAGCATGCTCTAACCCACTGGATGGAAGGCAGTTACTTCCAAGTTCAACTTAAGTATATGGAATCCCCCCCCTCTTTTTGTTGTAGTTTTACACTTGTATCTTTGCATTTTGATCCCTGTACTTGGTTTAAAAGAAATTAACACTAGTTTTGCACCAAAAATTATTCTCCCTCCCATGCCCTGTCAAAGCATTGATTTTCTTTAAGAGTTGAGAAAGAATGAATGA
This sequence comes from Egretta garzetta, assembly GCF_000687185.1. NCBI lineage: Eukaryota > Metazoa > Chordata > Aves > Pelecaniformes > Ardeidae > Egretta > Egretta garzetta. Next base: position 4,412,181 of record NW_009260399.1, on the reverse strand, counting down.
ATCCTTAAACATGACTAGCCCCAAACAGTAGTATGCATTTAGGCTGTTCCTAGTTAACTGTTCAATTCCCCTGAGGCAAACCAGCACTGGAAAAACAGTCTTCACATTTAATTGCTTCTCACCATGAGTAGGCCTAGTGTTCATAAGCTGTTGGCAACTCTGCAGCTGAACCAAAAAGAAATAATCAATACTTGACCTTAAGGTAAGAAGCTCCTTAATCCAAGACAACCAGAAACAAGTGTGGAAGTACTTCCTGTTTACCAGGTCCTAATTACATGCATACGTTTGAAGTTTCTGACCTACGTGTTAAGTGTATGGGCTTTGATGATACAAGAGGAGAGATGCTTTGTCAGTTGTGTTCATTTGCCAAGCTCCATCCAACGCCTATCCAGGTGACCAGACAAATGGAGGACAAAGCATTCAGTTAATTGTGTATTGTATTTTAGCCTGATTCTGCAGGGCTGGGAGCAGCACATGGGGTTAAGACATGGCAAGAGAGCTGCGTATGGGAGAAGTTCTGTTCAAACTTAAAATCCAAGCTGAGTAAATGTGAGAAACAAAGATGAATCTAAGTTCACATTTTTGTTTGAGCCACTTACTTACATGCAATCATTTTATGTAATTCTAAAAGACAGTATATACCAAACTCTCAGCTACTCGCTTCTTCGGGTATTCTGGCCTTCAGCAGGGTTGTAATTACAGTTTGCATAACAAACTGATCGTAAAGCTTGGAAGTTACAAGACTATCAAAATTGTTTAAACCAATTTATACAATATTAAATTAAAAAAATCCAGAGATAGGATAAGATCTATGGGTTCTTCAATGCCATACAAGTATTAGATGGTTTTCTTGAGTCAACGTTACTACAGAACAAAAAGGATTGAAAAATTACAAAAGATGACTACTCTCCATTGCCTTTTATTTACAGGTCAGAATTCACAAGGCTTTCAGTTGTTGAGTGAGATTATTTCTGAATGGACAAAAAAGGGCATTTATCACATCAGTGTGTAAAAGCTGATGGACGCTTGCAGAAGATGGGTTATTTGTACTACTTCACCCACCTCTGCAATGTTAGACTCTACAAAACTAAAGGAAGTGTTTGAACCACTGTTTGGATTTTCAGTCTACACACAGTGATAAACGTGAGATTGCAAAGTTCTTGTGAGCATTTTGTTCCTTTCAACTTAATGCTCCTTCGGTAGCAATAGTTGTAAAAAAACGTTATCTAATCTAAAGCATTAGAGGGCCTAATGGCTCTTGTATTTCACACTTAGAAGAGAGCTTATGGAACAGCAATGTCGAAGGCCACCAAGCAGGAGAATTTAATCAGTTGCTTCATTTTCAGTGGGAGACCTCAACCACATTTAAACTCTCTCAGGGAGCAGAGGAATGAGGAAAGTGTGGTGTAAGAGAAAAACCATCCAGCTGTTTAATAGTTGTATGGCATTTTAAATTCTCAGATTAAGCAGCTAAGCGTCTTTCACAACCCCCACCAAGGCAGGCCGCAGTGTACGCCCATGCAGCTTATAGCCAATCTTGGATACTAATGCAATAGTGCCAGGCTCCTTCCCTTCCATGGGAGCATGGAACAATGCTTCGTGTTCATAGGGATCGAACTTGGCTCCGACAGGATTCAGTCTGAGCAGGCCGTGTTTTTTAAACACTTTTTGAATCTGTACTTCTGTCATAACAAGACCTTCATATAAGCTCTTCAAGTGAGGATTTTCATCCTTAATTTCTTCTTTTGGAACACTTTCTGTTGCTTTCTCCAAAATGTCTGCAACTTCCAGTAAGTCCTTACAGAAGCTCTGAATCCCTAAAAAGAAGTGAAAGAGTAGGGAATGGAATTAGTCCACTGAGGGAAACAAGTGTTTAAAAAAAACCAAAACAAAGCAACCAGATCCAACCCCAAAACCTACAGCAATAACCTGTACTCTTTTAGATTTTTAACAAGATAATGTGATACTGTAAACATTTGGGGTAAAACATCCTTTCTAGTTTTACTTGATGGTACAGAACTATTAAAGATACCTTGAAATCCACACCACCTCCTCTAGTTCTGTGGGAAAAAAAATATTTCAACTGAAAAAAGCTAAAGCTATGTGGATGACCTGACATTAGCAGTTAAAATTCTAACCAAAGTTACCAAAACCTTAATGGCTTAATGCAGTTTCCTCATTCTCTCTTACCCTGGGATTCACATAAAGTTCAAAGCATTATGTTGCCCTATTCCTACCCTTTGATCTGGTTTGCTAAAAATACTTGCAGAAGAAAAAGCATGTAGTCAGACTGATGAGGAGTCCAAGAGATGAACAGGGATTCTTCCCTGAATGAAATGAACTCACACCTCTCCCTCCCACTACAAACCACTTTTACAGAGTCAGCAGCTGTGCCTTGTAAAGTCTGGGCAATTCCTAAGCTAACAATAGTCTGTCCTGAAGCTGTTCTCTGGCTCACACTAAAAGAATCTGGACTAATCTCAGTTAAGGCAAACTACCTCTAGAAATAATGAAAAATCAAAACTATTCAGTAGAATAACACATTTTACATAGATGTAAACCAATGACAAACCATGCTGAATTTTGGTAGCCTTGTTGTTTTTGGGGGTTTTTTTAGCCACCAACAGCATTTTTAATTCTAGCTCACATTTTAGATATTTTTTTACCTTACCAAGAAGCAATATGAGCATTACCAGAGGACAAGTCTTCGGTTGAAACAAAAACCAAACCCTACAGAAGCACCTTGCAAGATCTACAGGGATCAGCTAGTTCTCAAGAAAGGGCCACTTTTAACAACTGCACAGCTCCGCAGAGACTCGAGCTCTTTATGGAACAGTAACTAACGGTGTCCAGGTAGTTCCAAAAATATAAACAAATGAATCAAGGTTTTAAATTAAAATTAAAACTGTGGTTAGGGCTGAAATGTCTCAAACATTGATTAACCAGTTGTCTAGTGATCTGGATCAAACCAAATAACCAAACTCTTTCTTTAGAAGGTGGTGTGGTTTGGGCTTTTTTTCCCCCCCCAAGTTATCTCTGCAGATATCTGTGACTGCATCTCTGTGAATTTATGCAAGTTTCAGAAATTAGTTTCTCTTCCTTCAACAGTCAGATGTGATTGATAAAACTTACAATCATGCACATTATCCATAATTTAGTTTTTGTGAGAAATTTTATTTGAATATTTATTTCTATTGTAGCATCTCTGAGCTCAGACTCAAAGTCCTTCTGCACTAAGTAGCATATTAGTGAAACAATGCTTATTGAAAATCAACTTCAGGGTGAAGCATTCAAACATCCATGAAAATCGTACAATACTACTATGTAACTGAGAAATGCTTTTTCTCACAGTACACATTAACTGAAGACCCTGTATTCAGAAATTAAAACTTCTGTATTCAGAATTAAACTATACAGCTGTGTATAGTGTGTGGCAAAAAAGGCCAACTCATTTTTCAAGCCAGAGTGACAGTCAAACACTAGGATGATCTAGCACTCTTCCGCTGCAGTGTTTGCATACAATTTCTATTTTACAAATTTGTGTTTGAACTGTCAAAAAGCTGAATCAGATGTCAGTAGCCTGGGTCTTGAAGAAATACGTGTTTCTAGCACTCCTTGTAGCCAGTGACTGTACCTTCCTACCACTGAAAAGAATCCACCCATCTAAATGTATTGCTTCTATTGGACAACTGTGGCCTTCAACAGAACAGAAAAGTTACTCAAATATAAAAGGCTAAAAAAACCCAGACAAAACCCCAAAAAAGAACCAAACCCAAAACAAGCACCACCAACAGAAAACCCAAACCAGAGGGAAAGCTAGTATGCCACGCTCTTGGTTCAGTTTTTTGCATTCAGTTCTGAGACCAAAGTGCGTGAAAAAGGCAAACTTCAGGCTGCAAACCTTACTGAAAAATCGACCAGTGCAATACATATTGTAGGAAATCAGATACCAAATTTCAAGAAAATTTCTAATTGTTGACTTTAGCAGTTTACGTCTTGCCCTTGTCTAGCGAGATGATTACAATTCTGATGCAAAGTGAGGAACTGTTCAAACCTGTCTGCCTCAAAGACATTTTTTAACCAGGTAGTCAAAATCACTGGGAAGAACAACTTGCCAAAACTGTGCCCCAGTCAGCGCAATTTTCCAGGCTTTGCATTTCCTGGGTCTCATGTGTATACACAAAAGGAGCCTCCACTGACCGTATAACTTTGCCTCTTCAACCAGTTTCTGGCTTCTTTGCCTCACGTTTTCTGCATCTGCCAAAGCACGCTTGTACTTGTCCTAAAGGAGAAAAAACAGTAACAGATGCGATTTCATTCCTAGTGGTTGGGTAGTTGACAATAATTCAAAACAGCCTATTCGGTATAAAACAGCATTTTAACCAGTTACATAGCCTAAACCCACCATCTAAAAAGTAAACTGAAAACAACATGCCAATTATCACAGCATCCTTCCTACTAAGGCAGATGTTTGTTTTACTTTAGTGCAGACAGAAGTGAGGAAAAGGAAATAAAATGGGTTTCCAGACTCAGAGTATTTGTCAACAGATTCACTGGAAGAAATTTTTAACTCTAGAGATGTATCAAGTTTTATGAATCAGAGATTTCTGCTTTTTCTGATGTGTGTTCACAGAAAGCCTTCATCAGTCATAAGGTATTTTGACACTATGGCAAACAAGATTCAACTCAGCCACGACTTTCAAACCATCTTCTCCCTCTCCATACATACCACAGAGTGTCCTCCATTTTTTTATTTTTTTCAAACTTTACAAACTATGAAGTCTAACTCCTCTGTTATTCAGGTTAAGTTTTGGCCTATTCCTAAGCAATATGGCCGCCTAGCAGCAGATGTACTAAGAATGAAATTCAATTAAGTCAGGCACTTCAGGCTGAGTTCTTAACAACCTAACCCGCAACTCTATGTTGGGCTTCCACTCTGAACATGCTTGACCTTCACGTGCTGGTGAAGAGTCTCAAAACAGAATGAAAATCGTCAATGAGTTGACTGAACAGCGACGTTAGGTAGCCAACAGCAAATGCTGTCAATGGAGACGTTAAAGGACATCTCAGTTTTGTCCTGCAGAGCTTTGGGAAGGGCAACAGAAAGGAAACTCAATCCACTTATGACCCATAGGTGCTGCTTCTATAGAAGGTTTTGGGCTGCCTCTCAAAGTCTCAAATGCACTAGAAAGACATTTTATTGAGAGCACTCATCCAGAAAAGCAACACCTTTGTTTAATCCATGTCTCCCACCTCTCAGGGCGTCTTTCACCCTTATGCTGATGTCATGCATGGGAGGGAATGCAAGATACATTAGGCCAGACGGAACATGACGCTTCAGCCTTGTATATGAAGGACTCTCCAACAGAGAAGGTTTGAAACTTCCTAAGTACGTAATAAGTACACTATTTATATAAAAGCTAAGCATCATTAACCCTGACCTTTGAAAAGCCAGCAGCTTTTTTCAGAAAGCCTGCTAGCACACACAAATACAAACATCAAAGACACACTCAAACCCTTCTATCTGCTTCAAAAAATTATTTCTCCACTGAGCAAAACCTAAGTGAACTGAAGTCAGTGAAACTCAGTAACAGATTTTCAGGCTGGAGAAGGTCCAGATCCATTCAGAAATCGTAAAGAAACTATCCAAAATCTTAATTTTGGACCAGGCATGCATCTCAGGTCTTGTAGTACACCTACTCTTAAGTTTAAAGAAATTATCGGTTTGCAGGTTTTTATTCAACAACTAAAGAGCAGTCACACAACTGTACCCAGATTGTGCACTGAGAACCCACAATGAATGCTCTTAGGTATGCAGTTTGTAATGTATGTAACCAGATGACCAAAAGACACTTACAGTAACTTCTTTTAGTTGTTCTTCCAGTTTGGCCTTTTCTTCAGTTAACATTTTTTCAGCAGAGCTGGGTTCAACCTTCTGCTCATTTTGGCTCTGACTCTGGTCCTCCTCCAAGTTCTGGCCGGTATTTTTCTGTTGTGTTGCTACACAAAGCAGTCGTGGAGAAGTCCTAAGGCAAAAACACGTGGAAAATATTAATCACTTGCTTACTTTGTAAGATGTTAGCATTTTCAGGACATACTGGACACTTTATTTGACACGTCAATGTCTACAAAATTCTCACATTAAAGCAGAAATACATACAACAGTTCTAGGTCTGTGAAAACTCTTTGCAGAACCTTTCATCAGAAGTAACTGAATAAACTTAGCCTGCCTAAAATGTTGCAAAAAATAACTTTGCTGCAGGGTAACAACCACTGGGCAGCAGCTTGTAAGTGTCCATTATATTCAGTTTATAAAGTCGCAGCACTTTCAAGGGGAGTATGAGCTTGTTTTCCGCACAGTACTCTATCAGGAAGCAAATCCAGTTTACATGATGCAACGACCTGCAAGAGTCTCCCAGAAAACACACCAGTGAGGACAGTGGTTTGCTGCTGATTGCTGGGGAGCAGCGGAAAAGCGCCTTCCCTGTCACCGCTGTACCGCGCTGCTGTACCGCGCCCGTCACACAACAACGGGCCGGTCTCCGTGAACATCACCATTTATCCCTTCCTAACCATCCTTAAGCCGAACCAGCCGGGCGAGCTGAGCAAACCGGCTCGCGGATGAGGCGGGTGGATCAGCGCCGCAAAGGCACAAGGCCTCGGATCCCCGCACGCCTCGTCAAGGCTTCAGGCCTG